>NC_135213.1:8304243-8564243 GCF_052324685.1 Brachyhypopomus gauderio | reverse complement strand
TACTATACTGTTTGTATATACTGTAGAAAAATGTAAATATTGACTTCTTAAGTCGCTTCATTTTAGTGAAGATTGCAGAGGGATATTCTCAGGTGTAAAATGCAAATGTGGGCCATGTTTTGGCATTCCTTATGTAGAGAATTAAACAGCATCACACAGCATTCATTTAGTTCAAAATTCAGGATACATCCATCCACCCATTCTCATCCTCTTATCTGGGGCCCTGGTCGCGGGGCAGTAGCCTAAGCAAAGAGGCCCAGGTTTCCCTCTCCCCAGCCACCTCTTCTAGCTCTTCTGGGGGGATGTCGAGGTGTTCCCAGGACATCTGAGAGATATAATCTCTCCCACGTGACCTGGGTCTCCTCCCTGTTGGACGTGCCCGGAGCGCATTATTTTAACTCTCCTGTTACGACCGGGAACATGATTATTAGAGGTGTTTATGGCGAGACACGGCAGGCAAATACATAGTTTTATCATGCGCCGGTCAATTTTGAGGTTTTAGGCTATTTTGATTATTTTCATGTCTTATTTCAAGCTGATGGAAAGAAAATGTGCAAAATAAACATTAAAGTGTTTATTTATGTACACTTTATCTGGATGCGCCTGTAGATTTTTCATAAGTTCACGAAAAGTTAGCGTTCTTACGGAGCATGAACCGCCGCTCCCGTTATCTACCTGTCATCATCATGGGTATCGTTGTAAAACTCTCTCTCTCTCTCCTACACGAGTACATCTGCTCCAAATATGATCATTTCCTTTCTAACAGCAACAGATCGTGAAAGAATAAAAGGGTGATTTAAACGCAAGCTTGACATCTCGTTGGCCGGTGTCGGTTTCTGAGAATGTGAAACCTGAGAGCGTCACGTGGTCACATGCGGTCACACTTTCTGGTTTAGCATTTCGGTATCTTTATAATATAAAAACGCCGAAAGTATTGCTTTTAACAGCTTCTCAGAAAAGACAACAATTGTCACTTGCGAGAAGAAGCAAGGTGAAACTTGCAAAAATCAATTAGATAATGAAATGCTTACACGCATTTAGACTTTAGATAGCAGGTCGGACCAAATGCGCCGCACAGCAAAGCGCGTTTGAACTAATTAGTGGATTAATTTGTCCTGTGTAGGCACAGGGCTTAAAATTAATATCAGACCACGGATTTTGCAGCAGTTTGTTTTAAGAGTGCAGTCTGTGTGAAAGAGATGGGTACCGCAAACCTGTATATACATATACGCGTCTTGGGACATGCAGGTTTACAAAAATAATACAGGTATGGGACAGGGTTGAGATAGAGACAGTTTTATATAATGACATTTAAATAATGTCAGTTTTACCCTACAGATTTTTTCTTTAGTGGTAGAATGGACAAAATATTAATAAAAGTGAATGAATACAATGTTTTGTGACTAAAGGTTTTAAACTCATACCTATGTTATGTAAAAGTAAAAAATAAATACACCAATTAAACGTGAGGAGATGAACAGGTAGTGATATCCTATACATTTAATTGTGTTGGTAAATGCAGGGTTGAGGCAGCAACAGGTATGGCCATTTCTACCTTTAGTGAAGGTGCCTCTGCTATGATGACTGATATGGAGAGGTTGTGGCTGCAGAGCCCAGTCTTACTGTCAATGTAAAGAAGCTGATATGATCAGAGCACAGTCTTACTGTCAATGTAATGAAGCTGATATACTCAGAATATCAAAAGCAGAGGTTGTCGCATCTAACACGTCTGCCAGTGTGAAACACAAGTGCAAACCTGAGCACAGCTAAAAAGCTGAAAAGACATCATGAGGAAATGTGTGAGGGACATACATATGGAGCAGGGATGGATGACTAGGTTGTAAACAGGACTGGGGAACTATTGTGCAGGACAGACATACAACAATCTAAGGTAAAAGTTCTACAGGTTGCAGTGTGTGCGCTGTGAATGCGTTTTATTGAAGTTAAACTTAGTCATTACATTGCTCTGTTTTGCTGTTGTTTGTCCTTTTATTGTTGGGGATGCTCTAATGATATGATTAGACTGAGAGTAAGTAAACAGTTTTTTCTGATTTATAAAGTAATAAAGAGATATTCAGAATCTCAAAACAAGAATTTTGAACCTGTCTTTATGCATTGTTTAGATTTCTGTTTTTGAAATAAATGCAAATTAACATATATTTAATTAGATAACGTCTAAGTTGCATATTTAAACATAACATTTCAGAAAACTTGTAATTCTCTTAATGTCAATAATCAATGTGGTAAGTTTCATAGTGATTGCTAGATGACATTTTTACCCTATTCACCTGTAGTGTCTTACCTTAAACGAAGAGAATGTTTGGCCGCAATCATCTCAGTTACATATTGTTTGGTGAAATGTGTGTTTGGAGGGTTTGGTTAATTTTGACTAGATATGCAAAACTCAATAGAAAAACAAGGAACGTGAGCTCATGTTCATGGTCAGGTTTCCTATGTAGAGTCACAGTAGAACGTGTGATTGATGATGGACTACATATTGAGGGACCAAAAGATAAAGATTTAACAGCACAAAATAGCAACTATCCAGATCTCGATGTTCTTCACTGCTCGACGGTAAACAGCTCACTTTTAGAGGTTGTAATGAGGGTAGAATCTACTAACAAGGGCAATTACAGAGAATATCCGTGTACGATGATGTCTTAACCACTCCAGTCATCCTCTGTTTTCTGGGATGTCCAACTACATTCAGAGTTATTTACAACTGTAGGCTCTGTTATTACAGCCTCTGGCCTTAATGAAATCAAAGATGAAGTTCCATCTGCTTACATTTTTGACTGGCGAGTAGATAAGACAACTGACATTTTCATGTCATGCACAACAGTCTGATAATTTGTTATGTAAATACCGCAGGCCCAAACTTAGTAATGATTTGTGGATGTTTTATATTTCAGAACGACAAAATGTCCAATCTGTCTTTGGTGTTTTAAAATAACAGATGCAGCACTTTGTGATGTAAAAAATGTGATGTACATTGTGACTACTGTCATGGCTCCCGCTAAAGGACTTTAAGATAAAGTTAAAGAAATTGCCCCAGAAGCAATTTTTGTGAACTGCTATGCACATAGATTAAACTTGGTGTTAAACTGGTGCACAATTCATGCCTCGGTCCAGTGTTTTTTTGCAACTTTCTATGGGTTTGTCACATTTATTGATAAACCCACATTTACTGTTAAAGGACAGCCTTTCATAAGTCTTCAGGAAGTTCCCTGAAACTCTGCTACACAGTGGAGCTTCACATAACGGATATTAAGCACTATGACCCAGCATGTATCATAGGCTCCTGCAGACTTTAGAAAGGATATGTTTTAAAAGAGTCGGGTAATTCCTGAGGAGATATTCCAACATTTGATAAAAAGTTATGGCAGTTTCTTTGATATAGGGAGACTGAAATCTGAGTTCCATGTTTTCAGAAAAAAACAGTGAATAAAACAATGTTTTAAGATTGTCATTATAAACTTGATAGTTTAACAAGGTTCTCTACATTAAATTTCAAAAGAGGTAATTTTAATGTTTATACAGTGTGGTTTAACTCGGTTGAGAATGATTCTTCATTGATTCATCAGAGTTTGTTAATTGTTTGAAGTACGCTACTTTGAAGTAGGCATATTTGTGTGTGCGCTGTTCTGTGTGACTAGGGGAGTGTGTGACTAGGGGTGTGTGTGTGTGTGTGTGTGTGTGTGTGTGTGTGTGTGTGTCGCGGGCAGTGGACGGAGGTTTCCCTACAGCGTGAGTCAAGGTCATGTGCGAGTGCATCGGTATGTGTGTGTGTGTGTGTGTGTGTGTGTGTGTATGTGTGTGTGTGTGGGAAGACCTGAGTTAATTCATTGAGGGAAAGGTGACGAGGTCAACTCAGAGTGCCGAGGATCCTCAGAGTTACTTCAAGTCAGTATGGGGGCTCACTCAGGAAAAAAATGGTTTGTATGGATATTCGCATACCACAGTCGAATGCATGTTGGCTCCTCAAGGAAACGTTCTCCCTCTCTCTCTCTTTAAATGCTCGCGCTCTAAACATGCACCCCGGATTGGTGTGTTGAGAATGCCTCCTCATTGGTTCATCAGAGTTTTGTTAACTGTTTGAAGTTACTCAAAGTAAGCATATTTGTGTGCGCGTGCGCGGTCTGTGTGACTAGGGGGTATGTATGTGTTCAGGGGAGTGGGTGTGTGTGTGTGTGTGTGTGTCTGAGATCCTCCTGTTCTGTTCAGGGTGTGTGTGTGTGTGTGACTACGGGTGTGTGCGTTGTTCTGTTCAGGGTGTGTGTGTGTGAGACTAGGGGTGTGTGCGTTGTTCTGTTCAGGGGAGTGGGTGTGTGTGTGTGTGTGTGTGTGTGTGTGTGTGTGTGTGTCTGAGATCCCTATCTTTTAGCGCTGATCTGTGTGGACTAGGGGTATGTGTGTGTGTGTGTGTGTGTGTGTGTGTGTGTCTAGGGTTATACGGCTCCGGAGAGTCAACATCAAAGAAGATCAAATTAATGTTTTAATTAACCTTATCAAACAAAATATCAAAGCACAACTTAATACTCTTTGGTCGTCTTGACGTTGATTGATGTGATGATGATGTCATGAGTTGGGGTGGGGTGGAGGGGCGGAGGGGTGGTGGGGAGTGGGGGGGAAGGGGGGGTGGAGGGGAGTGGGGGGGGGGGGGGTAAGGGGCGGGGTCAACTAGAGGTCAAAGTCGTAAATCACTTTTTGTCATAAGCCCCCATCTACCAATATATGACAATCCGTACAACACATTTTGATAAACATGACATAAGCAACACATAATGTAAAAAACAACAGACAACTGCCCATGTCCATTTGCAATATGTACAAAAGCATTTGCAAAATGTTAAACACAACGAGAAATGCAATTATGATGTGCACAAGTGACAAGGAGATGTGGAGACTGAATGAACAGTTTTGAGAATTTCAATTCTGATCTGAGAAATGAACCGAATTGACTGAGAAAAACTGTAACTCATTCAACACAACAACCACTTTAAACCCTCTGAAACATTCAATGTCAACTTATACAGATACTGCAAACACACACAGAACACTCAACACACACAAACACACCTCTACCATGTATAAAAAGCACATATAAATACTTTCATTCACCTAATAAAATAGCTCTAATAATGGGCTTATTTACAGGCTAATACTCGCACGCTCACAGAGAGAGAGAGAGAGAGAGAGAGAGAGAGCGCAGTGCAGAGGGAGAGGTTAAAGACAGAAAGAAGGGATTACAGTCACCAAACACATGGAAGGAAAAATGCTTCTGCTGTTCATGCTATGATACATTTGCCATGTAAATAAAGTAACTGTCACACACACGGTGAAGCACAATGGAGAAATGCTGGACATTAAAGAGAGAGAGAGAGAGAGAGAGAGAGGGGGGGGAAGCGCACCTCCGACCTCCAGCACCACGGCTACCAAGAGATGGTGCGGGCGCTGTTCGCCGTGCAGAGCCAGTGCTCGTACATCACCCGCCTCTGCAGCATCGGACGCAGCGTGGAGGGACGGTGTTCTGTCGGATTTTCCTACCTTGTCGAATTTTCCTACCGTATCAGCTGGCAGCGCGTATTTATAGACTAGTCTGTCGAATTTCCCTACCTTGTCGAATTTTCCTACCGTGTCCGTTGGCGTATTTGTAGACGTATCTCTTAGTTTGTTTACCTTATGGAAACGTCGTAATTGTTCTGGTAGTTACATTTAGCTAATATTACGGCAATAAGAGCCAGACTCGGACTGCTTTGTAAACGTGGCGGTTACCCTTTATTGTCTTCACTCCTCATCTAACCTGGTACAACCACAAGAGGGTGCTATATGGACATTGAATGGTCACTACCATAACATCCCCCCTTCTGAGTACATTATAAGCAATAATGTTATAATTGCAAATTCCCTTCTCTCTTAGCAGCGACAGAACCATTCCAGTTAAACTAAAGGCAACATATTCAAAGGCTGTTACTTGAACTCAACTATATAATAAAGTATTCATTACTTTATCTATTATCTAATTAAATTGTGAACTTATTCCAACTAACTATGAAGGTGGGGTAGACAACCCGATCCTTCAACTGAGTGAGGGGATTATTCTGCCCCGGGCTGGTCACTCAGATGTCCGAGAGTACTTTCTGCCTATCTCAAAGTCCTTAAGGTACCTCGGTGGGTTTCTGTCCCTTGTTGGGTATCTTCTTGCAGTAGTTTGGTTGTCTGGTGATACAGGAGACTGCTGAGTCTGTTCCGGAACAGGGTCGGTATTCTCAGGCAGGGTAGGGCTTGGTTGTTCCATAGATTCAGTTTTAGTCCCTTGTAGTGTGATGAGATGGCTCCTGTTTCTACGTAGGAGCCCCCTGGGGGTCTCAACAAGGTAAGACCGGGGTGTCTCTGCTCTGCCTGATATAGTCCCATTTTCTTTCATGTCCGTGATCCAGACTTGATCTCCTGGGTGTAGTCCAGCAAGGTCATGTGCTCTGTGTCTTTTGTTGAACCATTTCCATTGTTTCTCTCTCTCTTTCCTTTCTCTCTCTCTCAGTGTGGTGATGTTAATCTGGCCAGGGATGAGGCAGGACGGAAGGATAGGTACTGTGGTACGAAGTTTCCTCCCCATCAGGAGCTCTGCAGGACTATGTCCATTGGCAAGTGGTGTGGCCCGATATGCCATGAGAGCAAGATATGGATCTCCTTCCTTTTGTAGGAAACTCTTTACTGTCCTGACTGCTCTTTCAGCCTCACCATTGCTCTGGGGAAATTTTGGGCTGGAGGTGGTGTGAGCAAAGCACCACTCTGAAGGAAACTGGCGAAAGTGCTCTGAGGAGAACTGAGGGCCATTATCTGATCTAAACTCTGCTGGTGTGCCATGGCGCGTGAATATGGACTTTAAGTGATCAATCACTGCTGCTGATGTAGTAGACGTCAGCTTAGCTATTTCTATGCATCTTGAGAAATAGTCCACTACAACCAAATATTGGCTGTGACTCCAGTCGAAAAGGTCTGCACCAACCAACTCCCATGGTCGCGTAGGAAACTCCGTTGGCATGAGTGTTTCTCTGTGTTGCTGTCTCACCTTTGCACATGTCTCACATTCAGCCACTAGCTGTTGTAGTTGAGAGCTCGGTCCTGGCCACCATACTGACTGCTTAGCTAGTTCCCTGGACTTCGCAATGCCCTGGTGACCTGTGTGCAGTCGTGTCAAAACATCTTTTTGTAATGTTTTTGGAATAACAATGCGCATACCTTTTAGCAGAAGTCCATTTTCCACTGTCAGGTCCCCTGCATGCTGGTGGTATGGGAAACATGGACCTGGTATTTTGTGCTTGTATGGCCAGCCCTTTGTACAGTATTGTTTGGCTTGTTTCAGTGTTTCATCTTTCTCTTGTTGCTCTCTTATCTGTAGTAGTTTCTCTTCTGTTGCCGGAAGAGCTGAGATCACTTGGTGTGCATACAAGTCAATCTCTTCCCTCAGTGTGTTGTCACAAACAGTCTTTTCTGGTGCTCTGGATAGGACATCTGCCGTTGCTATGTGTTTGCCTGGGACATGTGAGATGGTGAAAGAGTACCTCATCAACCTCATTCTCAGTCTTTGTACCCATGGTGGCAGTTCATCCAAATTCTTTGAGCCCAAAAGTGGTACTAAGGGTTTGTGATCTGCCTTAACATGAAATTCGATGCCTATAAGAAAGTCAGAAAACCGCTTGCATGCCCAGGTTATGGCTAATGCCTCCTTCTCTATTTGAGCATATCTTTGTTCAGTGGGGGTTAGTGCTCTTGAAGCGAATGCGACTGGCTTGGTCGTGCCGTCCTCTTGTTTCTGAAGTAGCACTGCTCCCAGTCCATATGAAGATGCATCAGCTGACACTGTTGTCTGTATTTTGGGGTTGTAAAGTGCCAAGTGTGGTGGTTTACTCAGCTCTGACTTAATGTTGTCGAACGCCGTTTGTTGCACTTCACTCCAGCACCACATGTTTTTGGTACTGAGTAGTTCTCTCAGTGGCTGTGTTTTCTCTGCTAGGTGAGGAAGGTACTTTCCCAAGTGATTTACCATTCCTAAGATTCGCCTCACTCCGCTTACATCGGTGGGGGCCTCCATGTTGCTGACAGCTTTCACTTTTTCTGGGTCGGCTTTGACCCCTGTACTGTCAATGATTTGTCCCAGAAACTTGATGGAGGTTTTTGCAAATTCACATTTCTCGCTGTTTAATGTGACCCCTGCTTTTGTAAGCCGCTCTAGAACTGCCACCAGTCGCTTGTCATACTGGGCCTGTGTGTCTGCATACACCTAAATATCGTCCATTTGGCAGACAACTCCATCCAGCCCCTCCAAGAGCTGAGACATCCGTTTCTGGAAATGCTCAGGAGCTGAGGAGATTCCGAAACAAAGTCTATTGAAACAATATCTCCCAAACATGTGTGTGATGAAGGTTGTGAGAACAGCTGAGTCCCTGGACAAAGGTATCTGCCAAAATTCTGAGTTTGCATCAAGTTTTGAGAATAACTGTGCGCCCTCTAGCTGTCCTAGGGTGTGCTCCACTGATGGTAACATGTGCCATTCTCTTTTGACAGAATTGTTCAGTTTGGTTAAGTCAACGCACACACGTACTTCCTCTCTGTTTGGTTTAGGTACTGGGACCATTCCTGCACACCAATCAGTAGGCTGCTCTACTCTGGAGATTACCCCTAACTCTTCCATACGAGCTAGCTCCTTTTTGACTCTGGGTAGCAGGGGAAGTGGGACCCGTCTTGGGGTTGACGGGGCAAATGGCTTTGCACCTGCTTTAATCTCAATTTTGTATTCTCCCTCCATTCGTCCTAAACCACTGAATAGTTTTGGGAACTGCTGCTTCACTGCTCCTACTGAAGTGAGCGACACTGCTTCTACTCTAGCCACCAACCCAAGAGCTACACTTGCTGGGCGGCTAAGTAACCCTTGTATCAGATCTGCTACTACATACACAGACTGTACTGTAGTTTTGCTGGGAGTGCTTTTGTTAGCTGTAAACTTCCCTCTAACTGCTAGTGGAGACATACCTGCACTATAGAGTTTCAGTTTTGTGGGTTGCAGCTGTGGCCTTTGTGTTAGAGAGTCATACACTTTTTCTGGCAACACGGTTACATCCGCTCCCGTGTCTATTTTGAGCAAACAGTCCAAATTGCTCACTTTTACCGTAGTGATCCAAGCATCATCCGTGCCCTCTGATGCAACTGAGCCTAAAAATGCAACTTCTCCTTCCTCACTGTCATTACCTGCTGCCTGTATTTCTCTTACAGCTCCCGACCTGCATACTCTTGCATAGTGTCCCTTCTTTTTACACTGATTGCAAAGTACCTCTCTGGCTGGGCACATGTTTTTGCTGTGAGGAGGTCTCTTTCCACATCTGTTGCACTGTTTTGTGTCACTTTTCACATTTCTCTGTGTTTTGTGGCACAGTCTTTTTTTGTTTGAACCATTTTGTTTTGGTATTGACACTGTCCACATTACCCAGATTTTCCTGTTTGAAGTTGTTTTTGAGAAGATCCTGCTGCTTCTTAACAAGCTCACTTTGGCGGATCCGTATCACTGCTTTTTCTAATGTGAGCTCAGCCAGGCCCGTTGACAGTCTTGCTGGGGCCCGGGACAAGAAAGTTTCATGTGCCCCCCCCCCCCCCCCCCCCCCCCCCCCCGATAACGTAATTTGAATTTCCTCTGTAGTATATAATATAGCCACACATCAAAGCTGTTTCTGACAGCTTACTGGTTTATACTTGATGTAATCGCAATGGCACCGCCACCGGGCCTCACGCGCTGTCGATTCGCGAGGTCGTGCACCTCTCGAATTTTGTAACTTTGCACGCGCCGCGCTTCAGCGCAATGAACAAAGTCACGTTTGCAGGGTTCATACACCTTTACAAGGTGGAATTAAAGCACTTGTACGGCACTTTAAAGGTCCATTTCAATATTTCCCAGCACGTTAAACTTAAAAAAAAATTTTTTTTAATTAAGTTAAATATACTCGAAATGATTCGAAATAATTCGCTTTTTATCACATTATTTAATGGTTGTTTATTTTCAAAACACCCAATCTTAACGTCTTCACGGTCTCTCATGTTTTGTCCTGGAATTACAAAAACGTAATCCAGGAACTGTTCAGTCAGACAGCTATTTGTTGTGAAACGAAGTAGTTACAATTTCAAGCATTTTCAAGTACTTTAGCCTAAATTTCAGCATTATTCAAACCTGGAACACAATGCAACATTAAAATTCGTCAGGTAAATGTTTTTCCTTTCTTTTCTGCGCTCCAGATTTCTGTATTTACTTTACTTTAACGATCCACCACTGTATTTCCCGCTGTTGGGCGGGTACCAGCCGGCTACAGTCGGTGCTGGATCGAACCATTTTTCAGTGTGAGGCGGGGGTGTATGCACTTAATGGAAAATATGCAGATAGGTAAGAAAAAAACATATATTTTAGCCATTTGGCTTATTTTGAGTAAAGAAAGTTATAGTAATGAAAGATTTCAAGATTATTTAAAATTATAGACTTTAAATAAAAATAAATTGCTGGGCTCTTTGATGGGCCCCCCTGGCGCTGGGGCCCGGGACAACAGACCCGGTTGTCCCCCCCTGTCGACGGGGCTGAGCTCAGCATCCATTTGCAGTTGCTCCGAGAGCCGCTTGTCTCTTATTCCGACGATGAGTCTGTCCCTTATCATTTCTTTGTGCAGTGCCCCGTAGCCACAGTGTTCTGCCAAGGCATACAGGGATGTAATAAAACCATCTGCGGTCTCCCCTATTTCTTGCTGCCTTTGGTTAAACTTTGCACGTTCAAAAATTACATTTCTTCTAACAACAAAGTGTTCCTCCAGTTTCTCTTTGAGAGTGTGATACTCACTCGCCTCCTCTTCGGTCAGGTTCAGTGCAGTAATCACGTCCTCTGCTTCATCGCCCATTGTATATATGAGAGTGTTAACCTGGTTTTCGTCCGGCTGCAGCTCCAGTCCTGATGCTATCCTGAATCGTTCGAAGCGTTGGATCCATTTCGGCCACTCTTCTGGCTTGGAGAAGTCAAACTTTGGCGGCATATTACGGCAATAAGAGCCAGACTCGGACTGCTTTGTAAACGTGGCGGTTACCCTTTATTGCAGGGGTAATCAATTAAATCGTAACAAAAAATGTCTGAAAATAAATTCTCCGGTTTAAAAGATAGTCTCCCGTTAAATTTTTTTTGGCATTTGGGTCCGTATCCAGTTAATCAGGAATGTGATTGGGTCCGGACAGGACGGCGTTCGGGTCCGGATCCGGACCGCGGTCCGCCATTTGGTGATACCTGCTTTATTGTCTTCACTCCTCATCTAACCTGGTACAACCACAAGAGGGTGCTATATGAACATTGAATGGTCACTACCATAACAGTAATGAAGCGCAAATCAGTGTTTAAAAAGTAGTATTGTAGAAATAAGAAAAGAATCAAATAAAGTATATTATATGTTAAGTGTTATTGTCAGGACATTAACTTTTAAAATGACATTTAACAAACACTATACCAGGGATGTCAAAGTCAAATGCACCGAGGGCCAAAAATCCAAATTTGCTACAAGCCAAGGGCCGGACTGGTTCAATGTTTATTAAAACATATTGAAATGATTGCACATAGCCTATTGAACCAAGACCTAACACAGTGTTTATTATTTAATGCTTAAATGAATAAAGCAATATTTTCTTATGGATCTGTCAGTAATTTCAAGTGAAAACATTTTTCAACAAGCAAACAGATAAAAACAAACTTCCTTCAAAGAAAACATGTTCTGTAAGGTACATTAAATGAATAAAGTAATAAAGGTTTGAAAAGTGCTGGAATTTAGGCTAAAGTACTTGAAAATGCTTGTGTGCACTGCAGTGACTTCGCGGGCTACCGTTGCATTGTGGGGAATGTAGTGTTTGTGTGTGCAAAACACCAGCAGGCGGCTGTGGCCTGCGGGCCAGTTCTAATAGTAATTAAATATCATCCAGGGGGCCATAGATAATCAATTAGAGGGCCGGGTCTGGCCCGCGGGCCTTGACTTTGACATATGTGGTGTACACGAACCAACACAAGGTTTTTATAATCTAAAGTGTATTTAGAAATATAATATACAAATATAATATGTACAGGATTAAGTGTATTTACAAATATAATATATGTACAGGTGTGTGAGTGTGTTATTATGTTGTCTGCGTGCAGTTATGTCCATGTTTGTAGTTCCGTGGGTGTGGGTCGTTAGTGAGCGTGTTCGTAGTCTCACCTGTGCCTTGTCTCAGATCACGAGGGTATGTGTTAATCACTTATTTAATGTGCGTTCGCGCAATTGTGCTCGTCTTTGTCTAAAGTTCGTGCCGGTGTGAGTCACGTTTGTAAGTGCTCGCACTATACGCCCTGAACTTGCCGTGTTTGTGTGATTAAACTTATGTTTCACTGTTACTTCATTCGTCGTGCCTCCTCCTTCAATCATCAAGATCATTAAGTGTATTTACAAATATAATATTCAAATATAATATGTATAGCAAGCCATATCTCCAGGGGTAAGCCAGGCCAAAATAATAAACAAACCAAAGAAAATCCCACTGTACATCCAAGTACAAAACTAGCTACCCTAAATAAAGCAAAAGAAAATGACCAAAGAGCAGGCAACTACACTTACTCCCTAACTCACACAAAAATAGGAGACACAAGACATTTACCCAAAGAAAATGGCACTTACCCCCTTCTGGCATTATACAATAAACTAAGACACACAATATGTCAACCCCGAGCCACACACAGAATAGGCTACTATTCACCGTATTTCGCCACGCCCACTTTCAAGTGTGTGTTTTTTCCGCCTTTGTGTTAGAACTTACGGTCAGCTATTTTTGCATTAGTGTACACTACTATATTTTAATGATCTTTTTCATAAAATAGGCATTCTTGTCTATTTACTTCTTTACTTAATTACTTAAAATTACTAAATGAATGCAAGGAAAATATGTGGCCACTGATTATAAAATAGTTACTTATCTGATAGCCTCACAAGCACCCGACACGTTTGCTTAATCGGAGCTTCATAACCGAGCCATTTCTCGGGATAAGGATGATCTGGTGTTGGTTTCCCCTCCACAAAATGATAAGAGCAGACGTATGGACGTTTGGGTGGATGTTTTAAATTTAGCGCCTTCAGCCTTAGACGCAGGTTCTCTTCTTTGGAAGGCGGTGGATACAAGTTATAAGGTGCCCCGCAACACTCAGATCTTTTCGAGCTGTGTTCGTAACACTGTTGGTCAAGCCAAGTTTTCCTCTTCTTCCAATTATTGTGACACCCTCTAACTCAGGAGTGGCCAACCTGCGGCTCTTTGCCTGGTTTCATGCGTCTCCCCAGCCGGTCCGCTCTCACCTGCACTAACGGTGTGTGTCGTGTCCCGGTTACCTCATCAGCTCTGAGCATGGACGTAGTTTTGATTTCATAAGTGGGGGGGACACAACCTGGGGTGGCGAACTGTTGAGCGGGGGGGGGGGGGGGGGTTGAATGAAAATTGTTGAGCGCTGTGAACAAAAATTGTTGAGCGGGGGGGGGGGGGGGGGGGAGCTCGGAGCTGCATGATCCTAGTGCTAGATTTGTCGCTATTTGGATATTGTTTTTTTAACCGTTAAAAAGTGGGGGGGACATGACTTCGTCGCTACTTAAATATTTGGTTTTAACTGTAAAAACTGGGGGGGACCAAAACCGGCTTTTGAAAAAGTGGGGGGGACATGTCCCCCCCGTCCCCCCCCAAAACTACGTCCGTGGCTCTGAGGGCGACACACTGCTACATCTTCGTGGTGCGCGGTTTGTTTACAAGCCCAGCGAGCCGATAATACTTTTAAAACCGGCGTAGTGGAAAACTGGAGACTAGCGGCATGAAGTATCTGTGATATTGTGATTGTGATTTGAGTCTCGTTGGTGAGACGCGGTTCTTCTGTCACACGTTTATAATAAACCACATACGAGGTGCAGCAAAGGCACCGCACACGACTGAGGGAGGTTTAAAAACTACTGACACTGTCTGTTCTTTTCTTCCTAAAAGTGAGCGCAGGTCAGTGGCGTTGTAATGAGTGTTGATAACGGAGTTTATCCACTTTTTACCTAGAAAACAACAGTTGTGTACATAACAGAGCTCGTAGTGTGCTCCAAACGTGACAAAGTCCTGAAGCACATCACGACTTATGTTTATATCGAAGTTTGTGCTTGTTTTTTTTACTTAATACTTAATTTGTGTCCATTTTACATCCTCCCCGCTAATAATATGGTCTCTTGTGGCTCTTGGTCTCTGACGGGTTGGCCACCTCTGCTCTAACTGAACATATTATGCTAGTCATTTTGTGTTTGTTGTCGTTTTGCTTGTAATCGTTATCAGCGTATCCGTTGCACCGGAAGTTCTAACACAAAGTCAACCAAGATGGCCCTGCCCAGCGTTGTCATGGAAAATAGCGTGAATACTCAGGTTACAAAAGGAACCCCCCCCCCCCCCCCCCCACTCCTCACACTCTCTCACTGGCTTCTTGCCCCGCCTTTGGGGATTTCCTGGATGGTATTTCGCACAAGACAAGTCCGTCTTGTTTGTGCAGTGTGTATGAATCAGAGACCGTGTGTACTGGTGTGAAGCTTTACGACTCTGTGGTTTTATACATAACATTTGGCGACGAGGATGGAACTTTCGCTTCCGCCACCAGCCTCATTTATAGCGCTACCAGGCGAGCTGCCGGTACCATGGATTCGGTGGCTGGAATCATTTGAGACGCACCTCGCAGCTCTCGGACTTGGCGGAGGTAGCGACGCGCGCCGTAAAGCCCTTTTGATTCACTGTTTAGGCACCGAAGGCCAACGCATATTAACACTGGGGCAAGCGGAGAAGTTTAAGGACGATACAACATTACTCGAAGCACACGGTAATCCTGCGCAGAATCGTCTTTCGGCAGCGCAGACAGAATGCGGGTGAGTCCATTCTGCATTAATGTAGCCCAGGGGTGCCCACAAATTTTCAGCTTGCGAGCTACTTATAAGATGACAAAGTCAGAAAGATCTACCGGGGGGTGGGGGGTTGTGAAGTGGCGAACGAAATTTGTTGAGCGGGGGGTGCGATCCCAGGAGGAAATGATCAGAGATCAGCTCACGGAACATGCAACGCACTCTAAAATAAGAGAAAAGTTAGTGATGTCCCAGATTGTGAAGATAAATCTGTAGCAAAACTTGAGAGCGTGAAGGACCTGATTTGAGAACTTGTAAAACAAAATCTGTACGTGTATTTTTAATTTGAGAACTTGTAAACTAAAAGTTGCACTTGTAGTTTTTATTTGAGAACCTGTAGAATAAAAATCTGAGCGTGAATGTTAAAAAATTACTGGCAGGAAAAGTAATTTTAATAAGGGGAGTCAGAATTCGGCACAACACATGTTTGTTTGAAAAAACCTCATTAAACAAAATACAAAGGTTATAATTAATTGCTAAATGGTTTGTAGATATTGCATAAACTTTAATGGTAAAACTCCATGTTTGAAAACGCTGGCAAGCTGGTGGGGTGGGCGTGGCTTGGTCCCAGAGGCCTGCCGGAACTGGCACTACCGATCCTACCCCCATACACTGTCAGGTCTGCCCAGGTACCGGTCAAGACGTGCACAGTGGAACTAGATGGGGTCTGTGTGCCATTGCCAGTAGACACGGGGGCAGCCGTATCTCTTCTCAACTGTCCACTGTTAACAAGCATGGGCCTTCTGTCTGTCTGGAACATGGAACATGTCACCTGCCTGACACATGTCTCCACTCCTGCCTTCTCTCTGTCTAGTCTCCTTGACCTAAAGGATGACCTCAAACTTCCTCATTCAGTCACACGCTATGTTTTAAAAATACTTCTCTGGGAAGTATGGCCTAATGGGATGCAAATGACCCCAGCACTGCTCTTTGGCAGGCTCTTGGTAGAAAAAGTGTGGTATGAAAATGCTGGTAATTCTATTAAGCACTTCCTGCCCCACAAAACGCTGAGGATGCCATCTGCAGTGCTGCATGGGTATGGCAATACACTGATCAAATTAGTTGGCTCATTGGACTGTCCCAACATTCACTTTTCAGGTGGCACAGCATGGTGCTAATCTTATGGAGTTAGATCTAATCACAAGCTTAGGTTTCAGGTTCCTGGACAACTGTGGGGCAACAATCCTTGTGTGTGTAAATGTTTCATTCACTTCAGTTGGCTAACATTTAACAATATTAAAAACCATACGTGTCTCCTTAAAAATGTTTGTTGTTGTCGTAAAGTAAAATGCGTCTGTTGTGTTTCGTTTTACTACTTGCGTTTGTCGACACTTGGGTCTATTACTCCCTTGATTTTAACACGGTGTGTATTGCTTGGTACGCCCATCGTTACAGACTGGGGTCTCCTGTCCCCTCTGTACAGTACTGACTGTGTTCTCCTGTCTCCTCTGTACAATACTGACTGGGATCTCCTGTCTCCTCTGTACAGTACTGACTGGGATCTCCTGTCTCCACTGTGCAGTACTGACTGGGTTCTCCTGTCTCCACTGTGCAGTACTGACTGGGTTCTCCTGTCTCCTCTGTACAGTACTGACTGGGGTCTCCTGTCTCCTCTGCACAGTACTGACTGGGTTCTCCTTTGTCTTATCAGTCCTGCTGCAGGTGTCACTGTGTCCTGCTGTTACTCCTGCTGACAGTCACCACTGGTAGGTGTACTGAACTGGTTCTTGGTGGTCATCAGGTTTGAACCATTTGTTTGTGCAATGATTTAACTTTATTTGTAGTAATATGAAAAGAAATTAAATTGTTACATGATCAGAATGGAAAATATAGGCCTATACATTGTAATACATTATTATTATTTTTAACATCAGAGTAGGGTTGCAGCGGTAACCGGTTTCACGGTATACCACGGTATTAAAATGCACGGTTACCATACCGTGTGCGTTTGCTTATTACCGGTAAAAAGCAAGCCAGCGGAGAAACTGACCCGCGCATGCGCAACTCCGCTCCGGTTCAGCTACTCAGCACACAGCGGTGAGAATGGCAGAAAGTGCATCAGACTTAAATTTTTTAACAAATAAAAGTTAAACTAAAATCAGCGGCGAAAATTATGTAATCGCGGTGGCTCCGCCCGTGCGCGAGGGTCTCGCGCGCTGTCGATTCGCGAGGTCGTGCACCTCTCCAATTTTGTAACTTTGCGCGCCGTGCCTCAGCGCAATGAACAAAGTCATGTTTGCAGGATTCATACATCTTTATAAGGTGGAATTAAAGCACTTGTACGTCACTTTCCCAGCACCTTAAACTTAATTAAGTAAAATATTTATACATATACTCGAAATAATTCGCTTTTTCATCACATTATTTAATGGTTGTTTACGCCCAATCTTAACGTCTTCACGTTCTCTCATGTTTCGTCCTGGAATTACAAGAGGCTCGTATTTGTTAACGTAATACAAAAGAACTGTGCGGAGTCGCGCGCTACGGTCACTAGTGAAAGTATAAACCTAGTTTTTTATCGTCCTTGCTTTCACTGGATGTGAAAGACGCCATTAATTTACATCAGCCCCGGTTCTGGACTGCTTTGCTTGGGGGGGGGCAGTAAAACATAATGAGGGGGCATGTTGATAGTCATGTTTATGAAGCCAGAAATATATTCAAGGCTTGATTTGTGCATGAATGATGACTATTGATACTGGCTTAAAGTGATGTATTGGGTAAAGAAATAAAAATGCACATTTTCGAACTTAAAACTTAAAACACAATGATTAAAAAATACATGTTGATTATGTAAATGGAGAACAAAGATTATCTAATTGTATTTCATTTCAATACTGCCATTACTAATAGAACAACTCTATTTCTTGAAAGGCTGACAAATGTACCTATACATAGACTGAGAATATTCAAACATGGAAATAGGAATGAGTGAGAATATTTATATTACTGGGAAATTAAAATATAAAGAAAACAAAAGAATACAAATTCTGTTATAAAAGGGAGTATTCATCACATTTCTATTTTGAAAAAGAAAAAAATATGAAAGTACATAAAATAAGAAATCTATCTACTGCACTTTAATGGTAAAAAATCTGGTAAAGTATTGAAGTTTTTATTGATGTTATGAATCGTACTGGTACAATGCGGTATTTATGCACAGTATAACAATACTGGCTGTGATGGCGAGGAATCATTTAAACCAGGGATGTCAAAGTCAAAAACACAGAGGGCCAAAAAAACAAATTTGCTACAAGCCGAGGGCCGGACTGGTTCAATGTTTATTAAAACATATTGAAATGATTGCACATAGCCTATTGAACCAAGACCTAACACAGTGTATATTATTTAATGTTTAAATGAATAAAGCACTATTTTCTTATGGATCTGTCAGTAATTTCAAGTGAAAACATTTTTCAACAGGCAAACAGATAAAAGCAAACTTCCTTCAAAGAAAAATCACATGAAGACACACAGAAGACACACAGGTTTACCTTTTACTTCTGTGAACATGTACTCTGCCTCCCACCTGGCTTGAAACCCGTTCTCAGTGTCCACCTTACGTTTAGTCATTTTTGAGACAACCATTAAATAATGTGAATAAAAAGCGAATTATTTCGAATCATTTCGAGTATATGTATAAATATTTAACATATTTATGTTTAACGTGCTGGAAAATATTGAAATGTACCTTTAAAGTGATGTACAAGTGCTTGAATTCCACCTTATAAAGGTGTATGAACCCTGCAAACATGACTTTGTTCATTGCGCTGGCGGAGCCACTGCGATTACGTCATTTTCGCCGCGCGGACCCTCGCGACGCTTCGCGCTGCAGTGACTTCGCGGGCTACCGTTGCATTGTGGGGAATGTAGTGTTTGTGCGTACAAAACACCATCGGGCGGCTGTGGCCTGCGGGCCGGTTCTAATAGTAATTCAATATCATCCAGGGGGCCATAGATAATCAATTCGCGGGCCTTGACTTTGACATATGTGGTTTAAACCATGAGCCGCGACGGCTTGCACGGGGGAAAGAGCAGCCTCGCGCGGTGTCGTGCACCTCGCCGCGCCTCAGCGCAATGAACAATGTTATGTTTGCCGGGTTCATACACCTATACAAGGTGGAATTAAAGCACTTGTACCTCACTTTAAAGGTCCCGGTCCAATATTTCTCAGCACGTTAAACTTAATTAAGTTAAATATTTATACATATACTCAAAATAATTCGCTTTTTTAATCACACTTTCAAAACGCCCAATCTTAACGTCTTCACGTTCTCTCATGTTTCGTCCTGGAATTACAAGAGGCTCGTATTTGTTAACCTAAGACAAGAGAACTGTTCATTCAGACAGATATTTGTTGTGAAACGAAGTAGTTACAATTTCAACATTTTCAAGTACTTTAGCCTAAATTCCAGCACTTTTCAAATCTGAAAAAGCAACATTAAAATTCGTCAGGTAAATGTTCATTCCCCTGTTTTTTATTACCACATATCGTTTCGGACAACACTGCGCGGCAAGTATTTAAACGCTTCCGCCGTTCGCGCAGGTTTAGGAGAACCAAGTTAGCCTAACCGCTAACGGCTAATAAAATAATTTAAGCAACACCTATGTAAGAGGTGAGTAACGTTAAAGCAACGAAAAAACACAGTTAAGCAAATATTACCATGTGGAAGTAGGTTTAAACTCAGAAGAGTGTTTACCAGTATACCTGTCTTTCACTCACACTAACAGAACATATACTGCCGAACTGAACCGTTTGGGGCGGTCTGCCGATTTTTATATGACTCAAAGAGCCAATCAGGAATAAGCAAGGAAATATCTTCACGCTGTAAAGCAGGGGTCGGCAACCCGCGGCTCTAGAGCCGCATGCGGCTCTTTGGCGCTGCCCTAGCGGCTCCCTGGAGCTTTTTCAAAAATGTTTGAAAATGTAAAAAGATGAGGGAGAGAAATATATTTTTTGTTTTAATATGGTTTTTGTAGGAGACAAACATGACACCAACATTCCTAACGTTTTCCAATGCTGTAAGAATGTGTAGAATAAATGAAACTAAATTTCAACGACGATTTGTGTCGTAGCCTGCGACGCACGTTTCTATTAGCAGGGCGAGATGAGGCAGGTGGCTGTTGTAAACACACCGGCGGCGAGCTTGAAGACACTCGCCAGAAAGCTCAACTTGGCCAAAGCCACAAATGGAGCGAAATTGAAAGCCTCCCAACACCCGAGAAACTTGTCTATGACACATGAATGCTCTTCCTGACAATTATAGGAACATGAAGACCAGAGGCGGTCTTTGCATAGAGGCGTTGCTAGGCAATTGCCTTGGGCCCCTCCCACTGTAGGGCCCCCTTGTCTAGCTAAAGCCAGGTTCACACTACACGACTTTTCAGTCATCAGGTTTTTGTGCCGTTCGCACTACACGACTGGTTGTGCTGTAATCGCGAGTCTCTCGGTTGTTGTGGCTTTCACACTACATGACTGATCGGCGACGCGGGCTCACGAATTAAACGACTGGGGAATCGCCGACTCATCTGGCTGCCGTCCAAAAACACGAGAACACGAAAACGAAAAACTCGCGAGAACCAGCAACACCACGAAGAAGATAAAAACAATGTACATGTACTCCACATTTTCGTTATTATTATTTTTTTTTTTTTTACCGTTTAACCACTCCATAGTCCCAAATTGCCAGAATTATTTCATCTCTCCATTGCAGTGAACATAGATATAGTCAATCGCACTATTTCTCCAGTGCTGTCACAATAACTTAAACACAGTGTTGTAGTAAAGTTGTATGAAGCTAGACGCTGCTGTTGACTCACAGTCGCCGACTGGGCTAGATATGAAACATGCTAGATATTAAACATGCTAGATATCTGCCGGTCGTCTGCGATGAGTTGGCGACGGCTCGGCGAGCGTCTTTCAGCAGTTCACACTACACGACTGAGCGAGCGCCGAATGATCCCCGATTTGCCTCCGACCACAGTTTCTGTCGGCGATCTACAAAAACAGTCGGCGACTGAAAAACCAGCCTAAAATCGTGTAGTGTGAACCTGAACTTATTTCTCGCATATTAATGTTGATGGGCCCCCTAGCTAAATTCGCCTTGAGCCCCCAAATTGCTAAGTCCGCCACTGATGAAGACATGCATTTGGCGTATTATCCATCTTTGGATCAACATACCTGTGCGAACAGATATTTTCAAACATGAATTACATCAAATCAAAATATCGCACCCGCCTCACAGATGAGAGTTTGCAGTCCTGCGTCAAGATTAAAGTTACATCTTACATGCCCGATGTTGAGAAGCTGACCGATGTCCGAAAACAGAAGTCACATTAAACGGGTTGTTTAGTGCCCAAATAGCCTAAGGGGCATGTTATGCACGTTCCATTTTGTTGTTTTGTCGAATCGTAAAAATAAAAATGACATCAAAAATCAAATTTATTTATCAGGGTTGCCAACTCTCACGTATTGAGCGTGAGACACACGCATTTGACCGTCTTCACACGCTCACACGCCACACAACCGATTTCTCGTTAGTTTATTTACCTATGTAGTTTATTTACCTCTGATCCACATCTACGATTCATTGAGTTACTAGTTCGCTCTGGCGCCAACCACTGGATATCGATCGATCGCGATATAATACTTAATTTGTGTCCATTATACACCCCGCTCGGTAACAATTTATGTTCGCCACCCCCTCCAGGTTCAAATCTCACTCCAAGTGATCTTGAAAAGTTGGCAACCCTGATTTATTGAATTTCTTTAATTTCATCAAATCAATGAAACATAATTCATTAATATTGCAATGAAGTTAAACTTGAGGCGGCATCCTACAACAGAGCAGTCACGTGGTGCGTCATTCTCTACAGAACACACTGCAGGGAGAATAAACATTTAATCATGAATGCTCATTACGTATTTGTAGCTAACTTATTCATTTTGATGGTAGGCTAATATAGATACATACAGCATGTGTTGCCTTCATTATAAGGCTTATATAAGGCTTTTAATTTTTGCGGCTCCAGACACATTTGTTTTTTGTTTTTTTGGTCCAATATGGCTCTTTCAGCATTTTGGGTTCCCGACCCCTGCTGTAAAGCAAAATGCATTTTTGTGATTGGTTCAGAGATAATAAAAAAAAGCCGTTGCTTGCATTGTGCTTGGGGGGGCAAAGACATAATTTGGGGGGGCAATGCCCCCCTCTGCCCCCCCCTAGCGCCGGCCCTGATTTACATGCGTTCATTTTCAAACTAACGTGCCTGTTTTTCATATGTTAAAACCAGACTCGGTGTGAAAGCCTTAAAATAGAAATCTCTATTGTGATGATGTCAGAAATAAATCCTCTCTTTCTGCAGTATCTGGTTATATATCCAACTTGGCGGTAAAACGGACGTTTACAACAGTTGTTGATCAGACGCTGACCCAGGCTCAGTTTATCAGATATTAAATTATTTAAACTTAAATAATTTTACTGAAATCCATGATTTAGGTTTCTCAAATTTTGCAGTATTTATATAAACATGTGTACAGCTTTTTTTTTTTAAAGGAGACATTTTGTATACAATTGTTCCAGGTTTCTACAATAAATAGTTAATTGAACAAAAAAAACTTGTTGTAATTACTTTAAGGGTCAGTGTATCTTTTAATAATATACAAACTAACTGTGATACCGTGATAACCGTGATACCACGGTATTTTCTGAGACGGTTATCATACCGTGAAAATCTCATACCGTTGCAACCCTACATCAGAGTCTTAAAATCTTTTAAAGTTTGTCTTTCAGGCTCTTTCCCTTCAGTGAAGGTGTATCTTCATGGTGCTGCTACTCTCCCCTGCAGTCAGACGTGTTCTGGTCTGGTCACGTGGACTGTGATCCATAAACAACATGACATTCTGGCTCAGTGTGATCAGACATCCTGTCAGTCACCGAAGGGATTTCACATGTCCCATGATCAGTACCTGAAGGGAGATCTCTCCCTCACCATCACTGATGTTGATTACACTAAGAGGGGCTGGTACACCTGTACCTGTAATGATAAAGACATCTGTGATGTGACTCTGCAGATAGAGGGTCAGTGTCCTCAGTTTATTACCCAGTTAATACAGTAGCATTATTACAGTAGTTACATGGTCAAAAATACTGTTTATTATAATGAAGATACTAATTTCCTCCTCAGTCTTGAATTCTTCAGTTAAAATGAAGCCTGGTGATCCTCTGGTCCTGGATTTGCACATATCAGAGCCAGTGGAAGTGATTTATAACAGCACAGATGCAGCACCCTCTAGTGGACAGATCTGTACAGTGCATGAACGCTCACTGAAATGCAAAGATGAATACAGTCAGAGAGCATCACTCATCTCTGTTGTTGAGCTGAGAGGAACAGCACCATCTGATAGTGGAGTTTACACCATCCAGGACATCAAAAATGAAGAAGTCATTCATAAGTACACAGTTGTTGTGGAAGGTGGGTGTTTAGGACCTTTGTTTATATTTGTTTCTGTGTGTGTTGCAGAAGAACACAAGATCTGCTGTGTAATGTTGTAATATAGATTTTATAGATAAACCTCCAAAATGTGAATGTATATGTTATAGAAGACCAGCCCCATCCAATCAGAGGGCAGAGAGTCCCTGTACCAGTGTGGGTGTGGACTCTGCTGGTGGTACTGGTGCTGCTGCTTGTGGGATCAGTGGTGATGAACGTGTGGCAGTGGAGAACCAATCAGCTCTTGAGGAGACGTAGGTAGAGTGGACAGAATTAGTAAGGCCAACTGGAGACCGGCGAATGGTTTAATTAATAGAAATATTAACCATGACCAATATGGAGATCACACAAATGGACAAGATCACAGAGCAGAGGAACACCTTGTTATCTGACCAGAACCAGCACCTTTCAGAGAACACTACTGCGTACACACGAAGTCTACACACAGACCCACACCCTTGCATAAATGTCCCATGCTTGTAGTTCTCTTTGTTCTTTAAGCATTAATACATGAAAAACTAATTAAAAATTGTCTTCTTCATGCTGATATGAATAATGATTTGATCCGTGACTCAAAAATGGTGAAATTGTGTATTTTAAAATGAATGATCATACATTGGTAAGAAAACAACATTTTCTGCTTAAAAAAATCACCTGACCTTGGTAGTGCCACATCCACTAGCTCCTTCACGTCATGTCAGAGCCCATTGTCTACGAGCTGTGCTCTTTCACCCACCCACACATGCTGAAGCAGCTCATGGCGTGAATGTCCCTGGACCTACAGAAACATGTCTTATCTAGATTTATCTTACTTATCTAGATTATTCACTTTACTAGACTGTTTCAGAAGGACAGAGGCAACCTTTTTTATTTAAAGTTGCACTAAAACAATGAACAGTGTACTAGTCAGATTTAATTAAAGGGGATTATTTATTGCAGTTTACGTCTTAAGTGTAAGTATTTGAAGAGATGCACATTTATTGTCATGGTAGGCCGGCCCCAGTCTCAGATGAAGATCCCCACACACTCATCTCACTCACTCCTCCCTCCTTCTTAATCACCATCATATTAGCACTCATGGTATTATCATCTGCACCTGTTCCCTCTATGTCACCTATTTAACCCCACAGGACCAGACATCCAGTGCTGTGCATTGGTCTCCTCTGGAGAAGTTTGTGACAACACGCACTGCATGAGCTACTAAACGGACGCCTTCCTCAGTTCTTATAGACTTATTGCGCTACCTGCGCTTTGCTTGCTCACTTTTATTTGTGCACTGCTCCATTGCACCATTCCTTTGTTGTAAATCCCGCTATGGACAATAAAGATGTGCCTTTAACCGCCTCACGTCCTGCTCCTTTATTCACTCCATGACAGTTATGTTTTAGTACTTTACCTTATATCTCTGTCAGTATCATTAGCTCTGCTGAATACAGTATTCTATTAAGTATTTTAAGTATCTGGTGTCCAAGTGTTCAATCCGAGATTCATACCATTTATTTATTCAAAATATCAAAATCAATCCGAGAAATCTCAAAATCAGATGTCAAAATCAAATATATTTAATATATATAGACCATAGATATATTTAAAAGATTATATTTTGGAAACATTTTGGGATTATGCAAAATACAGTAACAACATACAATAATGTGTTAAAAATAGTGGTGGGACTTTAATGCGTTAATTTAATGCATTTTAACGCATGAGACACTTTTGCACCGTGTAATGTTTCTCAGTGCACAAGTTCCAGACATACAGATTATATGGACGCACAATAAGATCATGATGGAGGTGACTGAAGAGGCTACGCTGGTGGATGGGAAATTTAAATATAAGAAACTTCCAGATGGAAGTACAAACACAAATAGTGTTATTTGCACTTTATGTAGGAAGGAGTTCGTTTATCACAGGAGCACTTCCACCCTTCGTTACCACCTCAACGCAAAACATGTTGGGGCTAACGCAGGTCAGTAACGATAATTTAGCTGATAAATGTATTCCTAGTACGAGCAAACAGTGTCGCCAGTCAACACTCGACCACATGAGTATAATGACCACATTATAAAGATCCAGATCGGTCACTTCAGCACATGCTTTCTGATGTCACACAAACATCCATCCATCCATCCATCTATCCATCTATCTATCTATCTATCTATCTATCTATCTATCTATCTATCTATCTATCTTCCAAACTACCTACCTACCTCCATCGATCTGCTTACCTCCTGTCCAGATGTGGCTTGTAACGAATGAGGTCATACTAAATGGTGAGAAGCCTCAGGCTTGCCAAACAAGGCGTGCTGGAGTGAGGTTCTCCGTGTCTTGAAAGGAGACCTCATCCATGTATCACATGATGTTTCCAACAAGCAGGTAGTTAGATTATGGCAGTAATCCTGCACTACCTCCCTTCTGTTTCAGCACAGCTTAGCTTCCAAATAGTGAGAAGCCTCAGGCTTTCCCTCAGTGGCCCATGATCCAAAAAAATTCTGGAAAACAGTATGTGCCCTTGAAAACAAGCAACCTGTCCAGCTTCCTCAGTCACTCAATGTAAATGGTCTCATTATTTCTGACAAAGTGCAAATGGTTAACATTATAAACCAACATTTTATAAATCCTGGTCTTTTCTCTGATGCTGCTAAGTCTTCTTGCAGTCTAAGTAGTTCAGATACTGATTTGTCCCCCAAGCTATCCGAGTCATAGGGCAGTCATGGCCTGGTGGTTAGGGAACTGGTCTTGTGACCGAAGGGTCATGGGTTCGATCCCCAGGCCTGATGCCATGACTGAGGTGCCCCTGAGCAAGGCCCTTAACCCTCAATTGCTCACTTGTATAAAAAAAATGAGATAAAAATGTAAGTCGCTCTGGATAAGGGCGTCTGCCAAATGCCATAAATGTATGTAAATGTAAATGTAAATGTCATCATTAGCTTCTTCAAGTTCATTAGACGCTAGTCAGAATTTCACTCTGAAACTGGTCTCAGTAGGTGAGGTGTTGGATGAGCTACTGAAATTGGACAGCAATAAACCAGCCGGATCTGATGAGTTGGCCCCATTCTTTGTTAAGATAGGAGCTTCAGTAATTGCAAAACCAATTGCAGATCTTCTTAATCTGTCTTTACGTACTGCAAACTTCCCACAAGCATGGAAAACAGCTCTGGTACGCCCTCTTTTTAAAGGGGGAGATCAGACAGACCTCAATTGCTATAGGCCAATCTCTATATTACCGTGCTTATCAAAGGTGTTGGAGAGGCTTGTTAACAGACAATTGATCAAATATCTGGAAACTAATAATATACTGTCGGAGTTTCAGTCAGGTTTTAGATCAGGTTATGGCTGTGTCTCAGCCACACTTAAAATTCTCAATGATATTATCTCTGCGTTAGATAACAAACAGTATTGCGCAGCAGTTTTTATAGACTTGGCAAAAGCCTTTGACAGTGTCGGTCACTCAATTCTGCTAGATAGGTTGGGCTGTATTGGGTTTACAGAACACTCTTTAGCATGGTTTTCTAGCTATCTTACAGACAGAGTACAGCATGTTAAATCTGATGGCCTGTTGTCTGACCCGTTGGGTGTGTTCAAGGGTGTCCCTCAGGGTTCAATTCTTGGCCCTACATTATTTTCTATTTATTTGAATGATATTGATTCCATCACCAAAGATTCATGTATCCACCTTTATGCTGATGACACGGTTCTTTACGCAATAGGTCCATCTCCAGAGACCATAACCAATACACTCCAAAAAAGTTTTTTTAGTATACAACAGTTTTTTCACACTTTACAGTTACAAATTAACACTAAAAAAACCAAGTTCATGTGGTTTAGTAAGAAGCAATCTGCTTCTCCACCAGACCATAACATAATAACATGTGAGGGCATGAAATTATGCCAGGTCACAGAATATAAATACCTAGGCATTTGGTTAGATAGCACTCTATCATTTGCCACACATATCACGAAATTACATTCAAAAATTAGGTCTAAAATTGGTCTCCTTTACAGAATGCGTTCTTGTTTAACCCGCTCAGCTAAAGTGACATTAGTGCAAATGACCATTCTGCCCATGTTTGATTATGGTGATATCATATACAAGTCTGCTAGCAAACATCTTCTTCAAAAACTAGATGTTCTTTATCACTCTGCTATTCGATTTGCCATAAATGCACCCTTCAAAACTCATCATTGTTCCCTTTATGCATCTTTAAATTGGTCATCATTACACATCCGTCGTACCACTCACTGGTATAAGTTTATTTATAAAACCCTCCTGGGCATGTCACCTCCCTATTTATGTAACTTAATAAAATTATCATCCAATGCTTATAATACTCGTTCGGCGCAACACATTACACTGAAAATCCCTAAAACAAACACAGTATTTGGTTCATCGTCATTTCAGTCTGCAGCTGCCAGAGACTGGAATTCCCTGCAAAAATCATTACAGATTAGTATTTTTATATCCATGTCCACTTTTAAAAATGTTATTGCAAATGTCCTTACTGAATGTTGTAACTGTAGTGTCTAATCATCTTATAATGTTTTAGTTATTGTTTGTTTTATATTATTGTCTGCTTGTGATGTATGTTCTTCAAGAGGCTGTGCCTCTTGCCAGGCTGCCATTGCAAATAAGAAAGCTGTTCTTAATGATTTGCCTGGTTAAATAAAAAAATAAAAATAAAATTGTCCAAACAAGGCGTGCTGGAGTGAGGTTCTCCATGTCTTGGAAGGAGACCTCATCCATGTATCACATGATCTTTCCAACAAGCAGGTAGTTAGATAATGGCAGTAATCCTGCACTGCCTCCCTTCTGTTTCAGCACAGCTTAACCTCCAAATGGTGAGAAGCCTCAGGCTTTGTCCAAACAAGGTGTGCTGGCGTGAGGTTCTCCGTGTCCTGGAAGGAGACCTCATCCATGTATCACTTGATGTTTCCAGCAAGCAGGTAGTTAGCCAATGGCAGTAATCCTGCATTACCTCCCTTCTGTTTCCGCACAGCTTATCTTCCAAATGGTGAGAAACCTCAGGCTTTGTCCAGTCAAGGTGTGCTGGCGTGAGGTTCTCCGTGTCCTGGAAGGAGAACTCATCCATGTATCACTTGATGTTTCCAGCAAGCAGGTAGTTAAGACAATGGCAGTAATCCTGCACTACCTCCCTTCTGTTTCAGCTCAGCTTAGCTTCCAAATGGTGAGAAGCCTCAGGCTTTGTCCAATCAAGGCGTGCTGGCGTGAGGTTCTCAGTGTCCTGGAAGGAGACCTCATCCATGTATCACATGATCTTTCCAACAAGCAGGTAGTTAGATAATGGCAGTTGTAGGGTATTCTAAACTAAAGTTGTTCGTAGGTCGGAGCTTTGTGGCTGACGCGTGATTCAGGATCGTGATTCAGCGATATCTTCAACCAAAGTCACATTTGTATTTTCTATTTGAAACAAAAAAAATGTTCCACAGTGTGAAATTATGAAATATATTAAGCATAAATTTAAATCAGTATAAAATATTTTCAATATGACATAATATGTAACATGAATATTAAATACACATAATATGGGCAAACTCTGAACTAGGCATAAAATAGGCATCTGGCGCCTACATTACCGGCCCCTAATTGTTCTAACAACAAAGTAACATAGAACAATTACCAAACTTGATTCATATATATTACCCAAGTATGAATCATATCCACATATAAGAAATATGCACATTTCTGTCCCATATCTAAGATACTATTAATAAAGTATACTAAATGTCCATTGTTCTATTGTCAAAAATGTTCATGGATATAAATCCGTAATCGCTCCATCTGCAATAAAGAAAGAAAAGAAAGAAAGAGAAAGATAAAGAAATAAAGAGAGAAAGTAGAACCAGAGGTTGCTAGCACATGGTTCATCGTAGGGGCTTAGTCTTTACCACTAGCCCAGTCAGACTCAACAAGTAGACAGATCTTCCTAATGGGTCTTTCCAAGACATTAGTCTTTGTCTTTATTTTGACTCTGCGGACCAGACCATTCTTGTCTGGAACTGCTTCAATGATCTTGCCCATAACCCAGGAGTTTCTAGGCACACAGTCATTCACAAGAAGAACGACGTCTCCTTCAGCAAAGTTCCTGGATGCTGTAGCCCAGCACTGGCGCTCCTGTAGTTGAGGAAGGTACTCCTTAGTCCATCTCTTCCAAAACAAGTTGGACAGATATTGCACCTGTTTCCATCTGTGCCTAGAATATAGGTCGTCCTGATCAAACAATCCTGGAGGCAATGAGGGCGTTGTCTTCAGCATCAGCAAATGATTAGGCATCAAAGCCTCTAAATTATTCGGATCGTTGGATGCCTTGGTGATCGGCCGGCTGTTGATGATCGACTCTGCCTCGCAGAGGACCGTAAGAAGGCCTTCTTCATCAAGGATCTGCTCTCTCACAACTGAATTCAGCACCTTTCGGATTGATCGTATCAACCTCTCCCATGCTCCACCGTGATGCGATGCGGCAGGAGGGTTGAACGTCCACTTGATCTCATGCTGGTGGAACAGATGCTGAAACTCTGAGGAGTTCCAATCGGCAACAGCTGCCTTCAGCTCACGATTGGCAGCAACAAAATTCATCCCGTTATCCGAGCTAACCTCTTTCACTTGTCCTCTTCGCGCTATGAAGCGCCAAATCGCGTTAAAGCACAAATCAGTGTCTAATGACGAGGCCAACTCAATGTGCACTGCGCGAATGGCTAAGCAAGTGAATATGACCCCATACTTTTTCAAGATGGTTCTTCCACGCTTGACCTCCAATGGTCCGAAATAATCCACACCAACTTGAGTGAAAGGTGGGTCATCAGGGATCACTCGCTCTTGTGGAAGATCAGCCATAAGTTGGGGTCCAGCTTTCCCATGCAAGCAGCGGCACGTCACACACTTCCCAATCACTTTTCTAATGGCCATGTTGGCGCTCGGAATCCAAAACCTTTGGCGCAGCTCAGAGAGCATGTGATTGCGCCCTCCATGTCCAGTCTTCAAGTGAATCTGTTGGAGGATTAAGTCTGTTATGTGAAAGTCTCTGGACAGGATGACTGGCTGCTTGCTACTTTCTGGCATAGCTGCCCGACTCAGTCTTCCGCCTACTCTCAACAGGTCATCTTGAAGTACTGGGTTTAGCTTGTACAAGTGACTACTGCGCTTTATGCTTTGACCTTTGCACAAAGCCGTAATCTCCTCAGAATATTCCTCTGCTTGCTCCAGATCTTCCTCTGAAAGCTGAGTAGGTCTAATGCTCATCTTGAAGTGGTCAATCTGGCTTTGGATCAGCTGTTCACTTTGAACTGCACGGTTTTTAGTGTCAACTGCACACAGCTCTTTGCGTTTTTGACAGAGGCTTCGCAGCATGGCCTTCAACTTCAAGAACCATGCCATGACTCTTTTCAATTTGATCCAGGATGAGAAGTGGTTGATTAGTCTTTCGAAGGGAGTGGCATTCTCTTCCACTTCCACTCAATTCATGGTGACCTTTTTGATTTCAGGATCGTCTGATGTAAGTTGTGTGTGGCTCAATGGAGTGTTGGGCCAATTCTCTTCTGGACCATAGAGAAACTCTGGTCCAGACACCCATGTGGTGTTCTTCAGGAATTGATCCACTCTTTGCCCTCTAGAGGCGCAGTCGGCTGGATTCACGTAGGTGCTGACATGTCTCCACTGCTCCACATCCGAGTTTTTTAGGATAGCCGAAACTCTATTTGCCACAAACGTGCAGAAATGCGTGGTCTTGTTCTGCAGATACCGGAGTACCATCATACTGTCAGTCCAAAATATTGATTCTGCAAGATCCAGTTGAAGCTCTCTTCTTAGAACACCGTCCATCTTAATGGCTACCGTAGCCGCAATCAATTCCATCCGGGGAATGGTAGGAGGCCTAAGAGGCGCTACTCTGGACTTGCCCATCATGAACGCACAATGTGTCTCATTGTCTGCATTGCGCAGGAGAAGGTAGCTGACGGACCCGTACGCATCCTCACTCACATCTGCAAAGTGATGTAATTGCGCGAATACGCAACTTCCAAATTCTTCAGGCTTGAGACATCTGGCCACTGAGAAATTCTCCAAGGCAGGAAGACTAGCTAGCCAGCTCATCCACTGCCTCTTCACTTGCTCAGGTAAGTCTGTATTTCCCGCCGTTGGGCGGGTACCAGCCGGTTACGGTCGGTGCTGGTTCAAACCATTTTTCAATGATCAAACCAACACTTAAAGGTCTGTTTGTGTAGTATTGCTTTTAATCTGTCAAAAGACCATTTACAGACGTTCCGAAGAGTCAAAAACACCACCATGGTTTCCATGGAGTCCCATGCATATGCATAACATTTATGCATATTTCACATCAGCTTTAGTCACATATTAAAAACACATTGAAATTTCAGGCCTAATATTTTTACAGGAATCCAAAACACGCATTAACTTGTATGTTCACTTTGCAAGCAAGTGTATGCTTTCTGTAGGTCATGGAATAGAGGTGATGCTGAGATTTTAAGGAGAGTGTCATGTCGAGCCCCGCCTCCCTGTCAATCATGTATCACTTTTTAGTCTGTTCAGTCACGCCCCGTGTTACTTCCCCTTCAGCTGTGTCTCATTTGTAATTTAGATCTAGTATTTAAACATTGGTGTTCAGTCTTTGTGGGTTATTGTAAGGTGATGGTGCATATTATAGTGAAACTTATTGTGAAAGTGTGATGCGGGGGTAGAGACAGCAGGAGGATGAGGCTGCGAGCAAAAGGCTTTATTGTCCATGAAGATAACAAAAATACTCAGGCCACTTGGCAGAAGAAAGACAACAGAATGCTTAAGCAGACGAAGGTAAGTAAGGCTTCCAGGCACGTATAGCAGGTCCAGTGAAGAGCAGACGTTTCCCACGTAGCGAGGCGAAGGCTGCAGGTTGTATGCGCAGCACTGGACGGCGCGACCTGTGAGGATTTAAAGAACCCGAGTCTGATTAGTGCCAGGTGCTAATACTCGGGTGATTGGGAGTGAGGGTGTGACCAGGAGTGAGGGCGTGTGCAGTGTTGGAGTGGGCGTGCGTGTGGAGGAAGGAGTGTGTGCACGCGGCCTCTGGTGGCGTCTGGGCTGACCCACCCTGACAGAAAGTAAAAATTATGGTGATAGTTTGTGGTCTTGTGCAGTCTGTTGTGTTTTGGAAGTCAGATTTGGTTAATCCTTCTACATTTCTATTTTGTTTATGGCTTCTCGTGTCTGTAGATTTGTGTTGTTGTGTTGTGTGTCATTTGTGTAGTTTGTTATCCAAGTTTTAGTGTTCTGTTATAGGTCAGGTTGCTGGTTGAGTCTGTTGTCTTTATGTCTAATGATTAGTTGGTCATATCTGTGTTAGCCTGTTAGTTCCGTTATTGTTATTGTAGGTACCATGCCTCCACAGACAAAGGAAGGGGGGTGCTCCCCCTAGGCGCATGGCCCACGTCAGGACGGATGTGGAACTACGTCATCAGACGAATCCCCTTTAAAAGGGGGGATCCCCCTTTGTTCGTCCTCTCTACCTGGCTGCATCAAAGTAGCTACCTAGAGACGAAGAGCGCGCACACCTTCGGGAACAAAGCGGTATTGGTTCTGCACTCGAACCCTGTGCAGCACGCGACGCAAGAAGTAACTAGTTCGCTACTTTTATTTCTTTTGCGGAGTTCGCTAAAACCAATCGCTTCAGCTAGCCGACGATTAAGAACTGTTTGAACATTCGCGCGACGGCCGGACCTCCGCGAGTTCATCTTAACGTCGACAGCGACCACTTCCCCGGGACACCACGCAACGGACCATCGAGGGACCGCCGATTGAACGGCCACCACAGCTTCCCCTGGACGGAGCAACGCGATCCAGCGGAACCTTCTTCACGAAAGCGCACGAAGGAGTCCTCCTCAAGAGGCTACCTGGCCTACTGCGCGGGCCGCGGACTGAACAACTCAAAGTAAGACTGTGCATCTGGGCAGACTTAGAACAATATCTTGTTTTACTGCTTTCTGTGTGCTTAGATCGATGCTTTGTGAACGCTTGTTTGCAGTGGTGTTTATAATCACGTTCATGTTAAACCGTACTCTGTTTAAGGCTTAAAGAGATATTCTGTTCAAAGCTTAAATAGGTATTCTGTTTAAACTTGTTCGATTATTCCCACTGATTCTTTTATTTCGTATAACTGTTAAACGTGTGTCCCACTATACGCTCGTTGGGGCTGTATAGTGACCGACGATACCGTGTCTTAGTTGGAGGAAATTTGCGTTGTTTGTGGCTGTAGTGAGAACTCGGTTTAAGTTTCGCGCCATCGAGTTTCCCTTTGTCTCAAAGATCTCCTCCCCCATACGCACGTACACACGCACGCGCATCCGCGCGCACTCGAAGACAAGCACGCGCATCCGCGCGCACTCGAATACACGCACGCGCATCCGCGCACACTCGAATACACATCCACACACACACACCCGCATACCTACACACACACACACACACACACACACTAGCCAACCCTCCTGTCCCCTTTGTTTGCTATGCTTTTATTACTATGCTTTGTGATCAATAAATGTTTTTATGTTTAAATACTGTCGTTTGAGTCGTTGCTTCTCTGTTACAACCTGAAGCCAGAACTATTATTTGAACTGTAACCTTCAGATTTATAGTTTGTTAATCAAACAATTTGGGCTACGGGAGTTGACCACAATTAGTGGCGACCTTAGTTAAATGAGTTTATATAAAATTTGGGTAAATTTAACACTGTCTGAACTCCCACCATTTCGTAGGTAATTTTATGAGACTGATTACTAAATAAATTTGGCCAGCACCTACATAATTGGTGCCCCGTGTGAGGGATAGTTGCTTGGCTTCAGTTGTAACTGCGACAACGACTGCGCAGTAACAACCGCATAGTTAAAGGTATATACACCCATCCCGCCACTAGGTGGCGCCAAAATCTAAAAACAAAGGTTTTGTTTCATATACACTCATCCATACCGGATAACACTAGATGTAATTTCAACACATAAATACATCACATTTTCCCTAAGAATAACAACTAACCATACTTCTCTAATTTGATCAGTGCTAATTAATGAGCAACCACTTTTTACTGTCAAATCTTATTAATTAGGACTTTTGTTGATCACATCTGGGGTGTTGTTATTCAGTAACCATTGACTGGTAATGAATTAACTAAGTTATATTGATAAGCATTGATGTTTTGATATACTGATGTTGATTGAATTCAGAGTAGCCTTTTCACCTAACTGAAAGTTCGGTTGCTTGCTCCTGTTGAATAGAATTTAATGCTGGTACACATCACAGGAGGTAGCTAGCGTGTGTGCTAACTGTAGTCCACCCTTGCCGCAACTAGAATAGATCCCTTAGCCGCTCCAGTACATTGGGTTTGCAGAAGTTGCTGCTCCTCGCTTGTTGCCCTATTTGATATAGTCAAGGCTTGGTGCTAGCTTCATATTCCCTTTTAATACACTGCTTATGGTTTCTGTTTGAGACATTCAAGGCTTGGTGCTAACGTCCTACACCGTTTGAGTACATTGCTGGTCCCCATCTGATAGATTCAAGGTTTGCTGCTAGCTTCAGATTCCTTTTGAGTACATGCTTGTTGTCGTTTGACCTAGTCAAGGCTTAGTGCTGGTCCTATACACATTGAGTACAGTGCATAGCCTGCTTGCCCCTAGAAGAACTGAGCCCTAGTCATAGGCCTGAGAATGAGCACAGCATCAGCATCCCGACGCAACTCTGGGGAGCAACCCCAGCTACCCCCTCACATCTCCCTTCCCAACCTGATCAGCCAACTCATCCGGCTGCCTGATGAAGAGGAGAACAGCATCCAGCAATATTCCAGGGAGGACTGTGAGAGGAAGATAAGTGAAATGGTGGCTTTTATCCAGCAAGCTTCTGAGGTCAACATTCAGGAGGCCATTGGTCGAATATTCCTGCTCTTCCACAAGAAAACCAGGATGGAGCTAGATGCCCTGCAGGAGGAGGTGGATGACCTGACCAGTGCGCGACAGAGGCAGGAGGATGCCGGCTCGGGAGGTGAGAGCGACCTGGAAGTGAGGTCCATAGTGGAGGCAGTCAGCAGGGTGTCCCTTCGCTCCCAGAACCCCAGAGATGGCCATGTCGTGCCTCCCCTGGAGCCAATACCATCTCGCTGGGACTCACGAGGTACCAGACAACCCAGCCTACGCCTCAGTCCGCCACGGCCAGCAGTATCAAGGACTGCTCCACGCCACCACACTTCAGGTTATGACTCAGAGGAGGAACACCTTGAAGAGCTCCGCCCAATACGGGCTCCCCGAACCCCCTCCAGGGTTCTCGCGTCCCGCCACGCGCCTGAGAGACCCCGAACTACGCATCAGCACTACTCCTCCTCCATGTCCCCCTTTTTCTTCTCACCCCCACGACGAGAGTCAACTCGCTGCTCCTACCGCTCTGACGCTCAGCACCAGGAACAAGTTCGCTTTGCTGACCAACAGCGGAAGGGCCTCCTAGATGCGCGGAGAGCTGCACACTCCAGACCTCCCTACCAGGACTTCAGAGACTACGGTCCTGATGACTACTCCCCGGAAAGAGAAGAGCCCCTGCACCACGGCAGATATGACGGACGCATCCTCCAGTCTCCTCAGCGTGGCAGGTACGAGCCACATCACTATAGCTTCGCCCGAGAACCAAGACCTAGTGATGCCCCACGCCTGAAGCAGCTGGACGCCCTCGCCAAAGACATTGAGCGCTTTGATCCAGAGAAGCGTGACCACAACATTGAAGACTACCTCAGAGAGATAAGGCACTGTCTTTTCGACCTACCTCACTCCACCCACAGAGAGAGAGTCAAGTTAATCTGGAAGACGACTTCCAGATCAGTCCACGCATTCATAGAGGCCCAGCCAGCGGACACCCGTGACGACTTTGACCTGCTCTGTGAAGCCCTAGCAGAGGAATACTCCCCTTTTGCAGATGAAACCTCTGCGACCATTTCAGCCATCCAAATTAAGCATGGCCGCCACGAACATCCCCGCGACTTCTACACTCGCCTGAGACACGCCTACTTCCAAGGAAGAAATGGCCCAGGACTGGAAGAAGACAGAGCCTTCAAGTCACTCTTCCTGCACAACCTGCATCCATGCGTGCGCACCCACGTGACTCTCCTCACCCGGCAAGGTGACCCATCCATGCGTGACATTCGGAAGATGGCACAGATGGCCTGGGAGACAATCGTCCGATCGGTGGATAAGAGAGAAGAGAATCCCCAAGTACTCGCCGTGCAGAACTCCGCGAGCGAACCCATAGAATTGGAGGGCGCGGAAGTACCAAATGGTAACCGTGTCCACCATGGGGCTAGCCTGTCTCACCGCTCCCACTTGGAGAAAAAGCCAAGGGATTGGAGAGACGGACACAAACAGTCCAAGGGGGGTGATCTACACCAGTCAAGGGCACCCCAGAAGAGCCGTGGCAACCACTACTCCTCCCATGAGCCTAAGCGATCACCTAGAGAGAACAAATGGGAAAACCAGGATCGGACCTCTCGACGCCAAGAACACAGAGACCGAGGCAGAGGTCTAGAGACCGAGTCACAAGCCACTGCTGAATTAAGGACAGAGCTTCAGCTTCTCAAGGATACGATCACAAAGATGTCTCAAGAGAAGGACATGAACACCATCCGACCGACCAAGGACCGTGAGAAACGCTCTTGTGAGGATGGAGGCCCCTCGGTCGCATGACTAGGCCGAGAACCCTCCTCACCGCTATCCTGGATCCATCTCATTGGCTGGGGAAAGGGACCATCAAGCGAGAACGCACGGTCACCAACTGCGGAACAACCTTCACCCATTCTTTCTGCTTCTTCCTCCCCACTCCTGCAGTTCCTGGGAGACCTGGTCCAGAAAGGCAGCGCCCAACACATCTATACCAGTGTCCTCCTAGAAGATCACCCAAGTGTCAACACGCTACTGGGTACCGGATCGGAGATCAGCCTCATCTGCACAGTCACATTCTCCACCATGAGACAGGCCTCACTCGCCATGGGGAGATGCCTCAACATTGAGTCCCGTCAGCTTAGCACCACCTGCTATAAGCAAGACCATGCCCCAACCAACCAGAGAGCTTGGTTTGAGTTCACACTCCCAGAGATGAAGCACGTGGACCCAGTCAACACCTCTAAATTTGGCGCGGAACAGCTGCTCAGCGGTCAAGACCTGCTCGATAGGCTGGCTCCTCTGATCAGGTGGTCATGGACCCAAGTCACAGTCTGTAAGCCTGTCAGTGACAGGACTAAGACATACAACTGTGACTGGAGAACAATTCCCCAAGCATGTCAGGTGGTAAACGGGTTGAACTTGACTGTCCCAACTAGGTCGGCTAGCGTTCCGTTTCGACTCATGGTCTTGAGAAGACAGAAGTTTGACTGCCCAGGGGGTTTCTTTCATCCCGCACCGTGGTTCCAACCTGTTGCGAATGAGATGAACACTGACCTTCCCAAAGAACCTTACCCAGGGTTTGAGGAGGAGATCCGGCAGCAACCCTCTGAAGAAGCTGATATCCTGACAACAGACCTTAATCAACAAAAGCTGCGAGGACCGGGAAAAGCACTGCAGGGCATGATCATCTTACTCAACGCTACCGCCCAGACCTTTAATCATCTATACCATGTAGTTGAGTCAGAACTTGTAGAGCTCAGTAGGGTTAAACAGTTCCTACAGGATGCACTGAATGAGGTTAGTTCCTCGATAACTAGCCTGAGCAAGGGTAGGATACCTCCTTACTCTGTCCCCATTGAAATAGTCGGAGGCATAAAGTCAGCAACTGTCACCACAGATGGAAAGTGCAAGGCCCTTATGTCAAGTAAGGGTGATGTCACCGAAACTAGAGTAGAAACGGCAGGTGACGGGTGTCTTGTTAACACACCCCAGCATGAGGGTGTAATGACGTATGAACGCCATGACACGGCTATGAGGATGAGGCTCCCAAACCAGACTGTACTCATTAGGGTCCCACCAGGGGCCACTATACACTTAGATGACGCTGTCCTGTACCACCTCAGTTCTAAAAGATACGAAACAGAAATTGAGTTAGTTGATGTCTTTAGAGGCCATAGTTTGCACCTAGGAGATGCCCTTCAACAGCAGCTTCTGCTGGAAGGGACTAAAACAGTGCAGGTCAGCCTGGACGAATCAGGGATCCAGACAACCTGGCTGAGCCCCATAGCAAGGAGGCCTGTGGGTCAGTGGAACCTGGTTAACACAGCTGTCCTTGGCCTTGTCTTCACCGGTTGGGTCATAACTGCAGGCGTCTGCCTGATGCTCCTGAGGTACACCCAAGCTCTAAACACTCTAATTGACTCACTCACTAACACTCCTCAACACCTTCGCCTTCAACCACTTGAGGCACCTCTTCCTTCCCCTCTAAAGGTAACTACCCTGACAAGGCAGTAAACCCTGACCGTTCCTCTCCACATTTGTATAGATATAAAAACCATACCCTTATCTCAATGATAGGAGGCCACACCGACACTACCTAGTGTAGTTAGTTGCTTATAGTTTGTTGTATATTTTGATTGTTTATTTTCTTTTTCTATCTTTGGTGTGTATTTTCTCCCAATATTGCATGTGATCTGCACAGACGTTAGAGTAGATGTTCTGCCCAGATGATACAGTCTAAATGTTCTGCCCAGATGTCAGTCATCACTTCCTGCCCAGTGTCATGTTTCATGATCTGCCCAGATGCTGTCAGTCTTGAATGTTTAGGTCAGTCGACCCAGGAGTGAAAAGGACACTGCATGGACATTGATAAGGCGCTGGGGACCAAGGTGGACGCTCACTAATCGGCGCCTGCTGTGGATGACAGGTGAACAGCGTGCTCTGAGGGCTCTACAACTTCACCATCAGACCAAGGGGGGAATGTAGGTACCATGCCTCCACAGACAAAGGAAGGGGGGTGCTCCCCCTAGGCGCATGGCCCACGTCAGGACGGATGTGGAACTACGTCATCAGACGAATCCCCTTTAAAAGGGGGGATCCCCCTTTGTTCGTCCTCTCTACCTGGCTGCATCAAAGTAGCTACCTAGAGACGAAGAGCGCGCACACCTTCGGGAACAAAGCGGTATTGGTTCTGCACTCGAACCCTGTGCAGCACGCGACGCAAGAAGTAACTAGTTCGCTACTTTTATTTCTTTTGCGGAGTTCGCTAAAACCAATCGCTTCAGCTAGCCGACGATTAAGAACTGTTTGAACATTCGCGCGACGGCCGGACCTCCGCGAGTTCATCTTAACGTCGACAGCGACCACTTCCCCGGGACACCACGCAACGGACCATCGAGGGACCGCCGATTGAACGGCCACCACAGCTTCCCCTGGACGGAGCAACGCGATCCAGCGGAACCTTCTTCACGAAAGCGCACGAAGGAGTCCTCCTCAAGAGGCTACCTGGCCTACTGCGCGGGCCGCGGACTGAACAACTCAAAGTAAGACTGTGCATCTGGGCAGACTTAGAACAATATCTTGTTTTACTGCTTTCTGTGTGCTTAGATCGATGCTTTGTGAACGCTTGTTTGCAGTGGTGTTTATAATCACGTTCATGTTAAACCGTACTCTGTTTAAGGCTTAAAGAGATATTCTGTTCAAAGCTTAAATAGGTATTCTGTTTAAACTTGTTCGATTATTCCCACTGATTCTTTTATTTCGTATAACTGTTAAACGTGTGTCCCACTATACGCTCGTTGGGGCTGTATAGTGACCGACGATACCGTGTCTTAGTTGGAGGAAATTTGCGTTGTTTGTGGCTGTAGTGAGAACTCGGTTTAAGTTTCGCGCCATCGAGTTTCCCTTTGTCTCAAAGATCTCCTCCCCCATACGCACGTACACACGCACGCGCATCCGCGCGCACTCGAAGACAAGCACGCGCATCCGCGCGCACTCGAATACACGCACGCGCATCCGCGCACACTCGAATACACATCCACACACACACACCCGCATACCTACACACACACACACACACACACACACTAGCCAACCCTCCTGTCCCCTTTGTTTGCTATGCTTTTATTACTATGCTTTGTGATCAATAAATGTTTTTATGTTTAAATACTGTCGTTTGAGTCGTTGCTTCTCTGTTACAACCTGAAGCCAGAACTATTATTTGAACTGTAACCTTCAGATTTATAGTTTGTTAATCAAACAATTTGGGCTACGGGAGTTGACCACAATTAGTGGCGACCTTAGTTAAATGAGTTTATATAAAATTTGGGTAAATTTAACACTGTCTGAACTCCCACCATTTCGTAGGTAATTTTATGAGACTGATTACTAAATAAATTTGGCCAGCACCTACATAATTGGTGCCCCGTGTGAGGGATAGTTGCTTGGCTTCAGTTGTAACTGCGACAACGACTGCGCAGTAACAACCGCATAGTTAAAGGTATATACACCCATCCCGCCACTAGGTGGCGCCAAAATCTAAAAACAAAGGTTTTGTTTCATATACACTCATCCATACCGGATAACACTAGATGTAATTTCAACACATAAATACATCACATTTTCCCTAAGAATAACAACTAACCATACTTCTCTAATTTGATCAGTGCTAATTAATGAGCAACCACTTTTTACTGTCAAATCTTATTAATTAGGACTTTTGTTGATCACATCTGGGGTGTTGTTATTCAGTAACCATTGACTGGTAATGAATTAACTAAGTTATATTGATAAGCATTGATGTTTTGATATACTGATGTTGATTGAATTCAGAGTAGCCTTTTCACCTAACTGAAAGTTCGGTTGCTTGCTCCTGTTGAATAGAATTTAATGCTGGTACACATCACAGGAGGTAGCTAGCGTGTGTGCTAACTGTAGTCCACCCTTGCCGCAACTAGAATAGATCCCTTAGCCGCTCCAGTACATTGGGTTTGCAGAAGTTGCTGCTCCTCGCTTGTTGCCCTATTTGATATAGTCAAGGCTTGGTGCTAGCTTCATATTCCCTTTTAATACACTGCTTATGGTTTCTGTTTGAGACATTCAAGGCTTGGTGCTAACGTCCTACACCGTTTGAGTACATTGCTGGTCCCCATCTGATAGATTCAAGGTTTGCTGCTAGCTTCAGATTCCTTTTGAGTACATGCTTGTTGTCGTTTGACCTAGTCAAGGCTTAGTGCTGGTCCTATACACATTGAGTACAGTGCATAGCCTGCTTGCCCCTAGAAGAACTGAGCCCTAGTCATAGGCCTGAGAATGAGCACAGCATCAGCATCCCGACGCAACTCTGGGGAGCAACCCCAGCTACCCCCTCACATCTCCCTTCCCAACCTGATCAGCCAACTCATCCGGCTGCCTGATGAAGAGGAGAACAGCATCCAGCAATATTCCAGGGAGGACTGTGAGAGGAAGATAAGTGAAATGGTGGCTTTTATCCAGCAAGCTTCTGAGGTCAACATTCAGGAGGCCATTGGTCGAATATTCCTGCTCTTCCACAAGAAAACCAGGATGGAGCTAGATGCCCTGCAGGAGGAGGTGGATGACCTGACCAGTGCGCGACAGAGGCAGGAGGATGCCGGCTCGGGAGGTGAGAGCGACCTGGAAGTGAGGTCCATAGTGGAGGCAGTCAGCAGGGTGTCCCTTCGCTCCCAGAACCCCAGAGATGGCCATGTCGTGCCTCCCCTGGAGCCAATACCATCTCGCTGGGACTCACGAGGTACCAGACAACCCAGCCTACGCCTCAGTCCGCCACGGCCAGCAGTATCAAGGACTGCTCCACGCCACCACACTTCAGGTTATGACTCAGAGGAGGAACACCTTGAAGAGCTCCGCCCAATACGGGCTCCCCGAACCCCCTCCAGGGTTCTCGCGTCCCGCCACGCGCCTGAGAGACCCCGAACTACGCATCAGCACTACTCCTCCTCCATGTCCCCCTTTTTCTTCTCACCCCCACGACGAGAGTCAACTCGCTGCTCCTACCGCTCTGACGCTCAGCACCAGGAACAAGTTCGCTTTGCTGACCAACAGCGGAAGGGCCTCCTAGATGCGCGGAGAGCTGCACACTCCAGACCTCCCTACCAGGACTTCAGAGACTACGGTCCTGATGACTACTCCCCGGAAAGAGAAGAGCCCCTGCACCACGGCAGATATGACGGACGCATCCTCCAGTCTCCTCAGCGTGGCAGGTACGAGCCACATCACTATAGCTTCGCCCGAGAACCAAGACCTAGTGATGCCCCACGCCTGAAGCAGCTGGACGCCCTCGCCAAAGACATTGAGCGCTTTGATCCAGAGAAGCGTGACCACAACATTGAAGACTACCTCAGAGAGATAAGGCACTGTCTTTTCGACCTACCTCACTCCACCCACAGAGAGAGAGTCAAGTTAATCTGGAAGACGACTTCCAGATCAGTCCACGCATTCATAGAGGCCCAGCCAGCGGACACCCGTGACGACTTTGACCTGCTCTGTGAAGCCCTAGCAGAGGAATACTCCCCTTTTGCAGATGAAACCTCTGCGACCATTTCAGCCATCCAAATTAAGCATGGCCGCCACGAACATCCCCGCGACTTCTACACTCGCCTGAGACACGCCTACTTCCAAGGAAGAAATGGCCCAGGACTGGAAGAAGACAGAGCCTTCAAGTCACTCTTCCTGCACAACCTGCATCCATGCGTGCGCACCCACGTGACTCTCCTCACCCGGCAAGGTGACCCATCCATGCGTGACATTCGGAAGATGGCACAGATGGTCTGGGAGACAATCGTCCGATCGGTGGATAAGAGAGAAGAGAATCCCCAAGTACTCGCCGTGCAGAACTCCGCGAGCGAACCCATAGAATTGGAGGGCGCGGAAGTACCAAATGGTAACCGTGTCCACCATGGGGCTAGCCTGTCTCACCGCTCCCACTTGGAGAAAAAGCCAAGGGATTGGAGAGACGGACACAAACAGTCCAAGGGGGGTGATCTACACCAGTCAAGGGCACCCCAGAAGAGCCGTGGCAACCACTACTCCTCCCATGAGCCTAAGCGATCACCTAGAGAGAACAAATGGGAAAACCAGGATCGGACCTCTCGACGCCAAGAACACAGAGACCGAGGCAGAGGTCTAGAGACCGAGTCACAAGCCACTGCTGAATTAAGGACAGAGCTTCAGCTTCTCAAGGATACGATCACAAAGATGTCTCAAGAGAAGGACATGAACACCATCCGACCGACCAAGGACCGTGAGAAACGCTCTTGTGAGGATGGAGGCCCCTCGGTCGCATGACTAGGCCGAGAACCCTCCTCACCGCTATCCTGGATCCATCTCATTGGCTGGGGAAAGGGACCATCAAGCGAGAACGCACGGTCACCAACTGCGGAACAACCTTCACCCATTCTTTCTGCTTCTTCCTCCCCACTCCTGCAGTTCCTGGGAGACCTGGTCCAGAAAGGCAGCGCCCAACACATCTATACCAGTGTCCTCCTAGAAGATCACCCAAGTGTCAACACGCTACTGGGTACCGGATCGGAGATCAGCCTCATCTGCACAGTCACATTCTCCACCATGAGACAGGCCTCACTCGCCATGGGGAGATGCCTCAACATTGAGTCCCGTCAGCTTAGCACCACCTGCTATAAGCAAGACCATGCCCCAACCAACCAGAGAGCTTGGTTTGAGTTCACACTCCCAGAGATGAAGCACGTGGACCCAGTCAACACCTCTAAATTTGGCGCGGAACAGCTGCTCAGCGGTCAAGACCTGCTCGATAGGCTGGCTCCTCTGATCAGGTGGTCATGGACCCAAGTCACAGTCTGTAAGCCTGTCAGTGACAGGACTAAGACATACAACTGTGACTGGAGAACAATTCCCCAAGCATGTCAGGTGGTAAACGGGTTGAACTTGACTGTCCCAACTAGGTCGGCTAGCGTTCCGTTTCGACTCATGGTCTTGAGAAGACAGAAGTTTGACTGCCCAGGGGGTTTCTTTCATCCCGCACCGTGGTTCCAACCTGTTGCGAATGAGATGAACACTGACCTTCCCAAAGAACCTTACCCAGGGTTTGAGGAGGAGATCCGGCAGCAACCCTCTGAAGAAGCTGATATCCTGACAACAGACCTTAATCAACAAAAGCTGCGAGGACCGGGAAAAGCACTGCAGGGCATGATCATCTTACTCAACGCTACCGCCCAGACCTTTAATCATCTATACCATGTAGTTGAGTCAGAACTTGTAGAGCTCAGTAGGGTTAAACAGTTCCTACAGGATGCACTGAATGAGGTTAGTTCCTCGATAACTAGCCTGAGCAAGGGTAGGATACCTCCTTACTCTGTCCCCATTGAAATAGTCGGAGGCATAAAGTCAGCAACTGTCACCACAGATGGAAAGTGCAAGGCCCTTATGTCAAGTAAGGGTGATGTCACCGAAACTAGAGTAGAAACGGCAGGTGACGGGTGTCTTGTTAACACACCCCAGCATGAGGGTGTAATGACGTATGAACGCCATGACACGGCTATGAGGATGAGGCTCCCAAACCAGACTGTACTCATTAGGGTCCCACCAGGGGCCACTATACACTTAGATGACGCTGTCCTGTACCACCTCAGTTCTAAAAGATACGAAACAGAAATTGAGTTAGTTGATGTCTTTAGAGGCCATAGTTTGCACCTAGGAGATGCCCTTCAACAGCAGCTTCTGCTGGAAGGGACTAAAACAGTGCAGGTCAGCCTGGACGAATCAGGGATCCAGACAACCTGGCTGAGCCCCATAGCAAGGAGGCCTGTGGGTCAGTGGAACCTGGTTAACACAGCTGTCCTTGGCCTTGTCTTCACCGGTTGGGTCATAACTGCAGGCGTCTGCCTGATGCTCCTGAGGTACACCCAAGCTCTAAACACTCTAATTGACTCACTCACTAACACTCCTCAACACCTTCGCCTTCAACCACTTGAGGCACCTCTTCCTTCCCCTCTAAAGGTAACTACCCTGACAAGGCAGTAAACCCTGACCGTTCCTCTCCACATTTGTATAGATATAAAAACCATACCCTTATCTCAATGATAGGAGGCCACACCGACACTACCTAGTGTAGTTAGTTGCTTATAGTTTGTTGTATATTTTGATTGTTTATTTTCTTTTTCTATCTTTGGTGTGTATTTTCTCCCAATATTGCATGTGATCTGCACAGACGTTAGAGTAGATGTTCTGCCCAGATGATACAGTCTAAATGTTCTGCCCAGATGTCAGTCATCACTTCCTGCCCAGTGTCATGTTTCATGATCTGCCCAGATGCTGTCAGTCTTGAATGTTTAGGTCAGTCGACCCAGGAGTGAAAAGGACACTGCATGGACATTGATAAGGCGCTGGGGACCAAGGTGGACGCTCACTAATCGGCGCCTGCTGTGGATGACAGGTGAACAGCGTGCTCTGAGGGCTCTACAACTTCACCATCAGACCAAGGGGGGAATGTAGGTACCATGCCTCCACAGACAAAGGAAGGGGGGTGCTCCCCCTAGGCGCATGGCCCACGTCAGGACGGATGTGGAACTACGTCATCAGACGAATCCCCTTTAAAAGGGGGGATCCCCCTTTGTTCGTCCTCTCTACCTGGCTGCATCAAAGTAGCTACCTAGAGACGAAGAGCGCGCACACCTTCGGGAACAAAGCGGTATTGGTTCTGCACTCGAACCCTGTGCAGCACGCGACGCAAGAAGTAACTAGTTCGCTACTTTTATTTCTTTTGCGGAGTTCGCTAAAACCAATCGCTTCAGCTAGCCGACGATTAAGAACTGTTTGAACATTCGCGCGACGGCCGGACCTCCGCGAGTTCATCTTAACGTCGACAGCGACCACTTCCCCGGGACACCACGCAACGGACCATCGAGGGACCGCCGATTGAACGGCCACCACAGCTTCCCCTGGACGGAGCAACGCGATCCAGCGGAACCTTCTTCACGAAAGCGCACGAAGGAGTCCTCCTCAAGAGGCTACCTGGCCTACTGCGCGGGCCGCGGACTGAACAACTCAAAGTAAGACTGTGCATCTGGGCAGACTTAGAACAATATCTTGTTTTACTGCTTTCTGTGTGCTTAGATCGATGCTTTGTGAACGCTTGTTTGCAGTGGTGTTTATAATCACGTTCATGTTAAACCGTACTCTGTTTAAGGCTTAAAGAGATATTCTGTTCAAAGCTTAAATAGGTATTCTGTTTAAACTTGTTCGATTATTCCCACTGATTCTTTTATTTCGTATAACTGTTAAACGTGTGTCCCACTATACGCTCGTTGGGGCTGTATAGTGACCGACGATACCGTGTCTTAGTTGGAGGAAATTTGCGTTGTTTGTGGCTGTAGTGAGAACTCGGTTTAAGTTTCGCGCCATCGAGTTTCCCTTTGTCTCAAAGATCTCCTCCCCCATACGCACGTACACACGCACGCGCATCCGCGCGCACTCGAAGACAAGCACGCGCATCCGCGCGCACTCGAATACACGCACGCGCATCCGCGCACACTCGAATACACATCCACACACACACACCCGCATACCTACACACACACACACACACACACACACTAGCCAACCCTCCTGTCCCCTTTGTTTGCTATGCTTTTATTACTATGCTTTGTGATCAATAAATGTTTTTATGTTTAAATACTGTCGTTTGAGTCGTTGCTTCTCTGTTACAACCTGAAGCCAGAACTATTATTTGAACTGTAACCTTCAGATTTATAGTTTGTTAATCAAACAATTTGGGCTACGGGAGTTGACCACAATTAGTGGCGACCTTAGTTAAATGAGTTTATATAAAATTTGGGTAAATTTAACACTGTCTGAACTCCCACCACTTCGTAGGTAATTTTATGAGACTGATTACTAAATAAATTTGGCCAGCACCTACATTATCATACCTCTAATAATTGTCTAATGTCAAATTGTGTGCAACCCCGTATGTTCAAAGTAAAACCCGTTTGTTAAAAAAACCAATAACCTCAGAGACTGTGTGCCCTTCCTGATAGTGCAACACCTGCCACGTCACAGAATAATCCACCATTAAAGGACAGTGAGGGAGCCTTACGAGCTGAGACATTATCAGGAAGAGGATTACGGTTATCTTCCAATGTGTATCTTGTGTGAGGACTTGATTAAACAGATTAAGGTTGGTGAACCGTTTGAGCTACTCTCCTCGATTTGTCCCTCCCACGAGTTCAATGAGGAGGATAATTAGGAGAGGTTCATTCTCCAGATTTTTGTTTTTTTGGCCTTGTCTCAGCCGAGAGAGGAAATGAACACCCTCGATGGGATTTTTGAACTTCTTAGAGCATGATTTGGCAAGAGTGGATCCACTGTTGATGATTTGAACTTGGTGCATTCTCTGCTCCCGAGGTAGATAATTTTCCACCTAGAGCACACAGAGAGGAAGTCTCAGCACAGGCACCAGTACCCAAGAAGGTTACCACAGCCCCAAATACTAAGAGACCTGCTACAAGGACAGAGCAGCAGGACATTAATATGGCTGTTCAGTACGAGCCTATAGTTTGCTGCTCCAAATCTGTTGCGGTACAGTGTCCATCAAAGGCAAGCCGACGAGTGTCTGTGGCTGTACAATGCAGCCCCGACCTGCTAACAAGAGTCTACATCAATACAGTGCTCAGTAGGACCTGTTACGGCTCATGTGCCTCTGGTGTCACCCCTAGAATCCCCAGAGGTACCAAAACATTTTTGGGGGTACGGGGCATATTTGTATATGTGGTTTTTCATATATTCACCTCTGTATTGTTATCCAGTAACATTTGTCATGTTCCAATTACCAACTACTATATCTTATGTGCTGATCCATTTACACTAACAAACTGACATCATTCTTAACCAAGCAGGGACACTGATGCATGTGAATACTCAAGTTAGCCTGCTGGCCATGAAGAGTGAAAACATAAAGAAACTAAAATCATTCATGACTGATGAGGAAAGTTTCAAACGTCTGTGCTCAGAGTCTCCCACTACTGTTTACTGCAGATCACATGTAGACTGTCCAACATGCTTCATTCTGTACTAATGCAGTGCAGTATTAATGCAATACAGAAAATGTACAGTTACCTAGAACTATAGCTAGAAGCATCAGACTTCCCCACACTGAGCAGTGATGTGGCTTCTCTCCTGTGTGAATGCGCTGGTGTGCGTGGAGATGACTCTGTTGAATAAAACTCTTCCCACACTCTGAGCAGTGATATGGCTTCTCTCCTGTGTGAATGCCCTGGTGCAGTTGAAGACTTCTCTGTATAGTAAAACTCTTCCCACACTCTGAGCAGTGATACGGCTTCTCTCCTGTGTGAATGCGCTTGTGCAGTTGAAGACTTCTCTGTATAGTAAAACTCTTCCCACATTCTGAGCAGTGATATGGCTTCTCTCCTGTGTGAAAGCGCTGGTGTGCGGTTAGATTACTCTGTTGAATAAAACTCTTCCCACACTCTGAGCAGTGATGTGGTTTCTCTCCTGTGTGAATGCGCTGGTGCCGTTGAAGATTTCCCTGAGTAGTAAAACTCTTCCCACATTCTGAGTAGTGATGTGGCTTCTCTCCTGTGTGAATGCGCTGGTGCAGTTGAAGACTTCTCTGTATAGTAAAACTCTTCCCACACTCTGAGCAGTGATGTGGCTTCTCTCCTGTGTGAATGCGCTGGTGCAGTTGAAGACTTCCCTGTCTAGTAAAACTCTTCCCACACTCTGAGCAGTGATGTGGCTTCTCTCCTGTGTGAATACGCTGGTGCAGTTGAAGACTTCTCTGTATAGTAAAACTCTTCCCACACTCTGAGCAGTGATATGGCTTCTCTCCTGTGTGAATGCGCTGATGCAGTTGAAGACTTCTCTGTATAGTAAAACTCTTCCCACATTCTGAGCAGTGATATGGCTTCTCTCCTGTGTGAATGCGCTGGTGTGCGTTGAGATTACTCTGTTGAATAAAACTCTTCCCCCACTCTGAGCAGTGATATGGCTTCTCTCCTGTGTGAATGCGCTGGTGCAGTTGAAGACTTCTCTGTATAGTAAAACTCTTCCCACATTCTGAGCAGTGATATGGCTTCTGTCCTGTGTGAATGCGCTGGTGTGCGTTGAGATTGCTCTGTTGAATAAAACTCTTCCCACACTCTGAGCAGTGATATGGCTTCTCTCCTGTGTGAATGCGCTGATGCAGTTGAAGACTTCTCTGTATAGTAAAACTCTTACCACACTCTTGAGCAGTGATATGGCTTTTCTCCTGTGTGAATGCGCTGGTGCAGTTGAAGACTTCCCTGTCTAGTAAAACTCTTCCCACACTCTGAGCAGTGATATGGCTTCTCTCCTGTGTGAATGCGCTGGTGCAGTTGAAGACTTCTCTGTATAGTAAAACTCTTCCCACATTCTGAGCAGTGATATGGCTTCTCTCCTGTGTGAATGCGCTGGTGTGCGTTGAGATTGCTCTGTTGAATAAAACTCTTCCCACACTCTGAGCAGTAATATGGCTTCTCTCCTGTGTGAATGCGCTGATGCAGTTGAAGACTTCTCTGTATAGTAAAACTCTTACCACACTCTTGAGCAGTGATATGGCTTTTCTCCTGTGTGAATGCGCTGGTGCAGTTGAAGACTTCCCTGTCTAGTAAAACTCTTCCCACACTCTGAGCAGTGATGTGGCTTCTCTCCTGTGTGAATACGCTGGTGCAGTTGAAGACTTCTCTGTATAGTAAAACTCTTCCCACACTCTGAGCAGTGATATGGCTTCTTTCCTGTGTGAATGCGCTGATGCAGTTGAAGACTTCTCTGTATAGTAAAACTCTTCCCACATTCTGAGCAGTGATATGGCTTCTCTCCTGTGTGAATGCGCTGGTGTGCGTTGAGATTACTCTGTTGAATAAAACTCTTCCCACACTCTGAGCAGTGATATGGCTTCTCTCCTGTGTGAATGCGCTGATGCAGTTGAAGACTTCTCTGTATAGTAAAACTCTTCCCACACTCTTGAGCAGTGATATGGCTTTTCTCCTGTGTGAATGCGCTGGTGCAGTTGAAGACTTCCCTGTCTAGTAAAACTCTTCCCACACTCTGAGCAGTGATATGGCTTCTCTCCTGTGTGAATGTGATGGTGCAGTTGAAGACTTCTCTGTATAGTAAAACTCTTCCCACACTCTGAGCAGTGATGTGGCTTCTCTCCTGTGTGAATGTGATGGTGCAGTTGAAGACTTCTCTGTATAGTAAAACTCTTCCCACATTCTGAGCAGTGATATGGCTTCTCTCCTGTGTGAATGCGCTGGTGTGCGTTGAGATTACTTTGTTGAATAAAACTCTTCCCACACTCTGAGCAGTGATGTGGCTTCTCTCCTGTGTGAATGTGATGGTGCAGTTGAAGACTTCTCTGTATAGTAAAACTCTTCCCACATTCTGAGCATATAAGCTTTTATCTTTGTTACAGGAACCACTGAGCTACTAAACAAATTAACCAAATAAAAAAGTAGCTACGTTATCTGGCTGGGTTAGTTAGCGCTAGAACATCCATTATAAAAACAGTTTAACACGTTGAATTTTCCACCAACTTTGCCAAGACATGAGATTCAACCGTGAGGTAACGGAACAAACAAAATAGTCTGGTTAAGATTTGGTTAAAAGGTGTTAGTGTTTCGTATTACTAAGTTAAGTACTTACAGGTCAACCAGTAGTCCAACACTTCCAAACAGGAGACAATAGGCGCAATTCCACTAAACGCCCGATGCTGATATTGAGAATAAGGAAACTTGTGGTCTGTAATGTCCGATGGTGATGGTAGGTAGAGGTGGGCGGATCGATCCAAATATCGATACCAACGCTGGTAATGATTTTGAGCAATACTCGTGTACTAAGATTAATACTCAATCTTTTTAATAGTGATGGGTCGTACTGTGCCGAGGCTTCGGAGCGTGTGCCGAGAAAACCTTTCGTGAAGCGCGTGTCGAGGCTTGCTTCTTTAAGAACAAGTGACGTCACGGATGACGTGTGAAGCCTCGCCGGTTCAGGAAGTGGTTTGAGTACTGGCGCGATTTCTGAGCATATTTACAGTTTTTCTCAGTCGATTTGGTTCATTTCTCACATCATGATTTACATTGGCATCACAACTAGTGCATTTCTCAAAACAGTTAGTGCAAACAGCAAAACTCAATGAAATACCTGCAAAAGCAGATACTTCACTCAAAATTCTTTGTTTTTGCCTCAAAAGCTAATTTTTAGGTCAGTCAATTTGTCAGTGCCATCAGAGTATCTAGTAGGCCTATACCATTGCCTATGAACAAGGCAGTCAAAATACTTAGTCATGTTGTCAGTGCAACTATAAGTCACAGTCAGTGTAGATTATATTCTGATGGAAACTAGCTAAGCTTTTGATTTCAAGAACGCTGCACATTCTGTGGTAAATACATGTTACACACATACAAACTTACATGTAACACAGCTACACATCACTGTATGTGGGAGACTGATAGCAAGAAATTGGACTGGATTTGTACAGCAATATTGTTTGACTGTATTGTTCACACTGCAATTTGTTGACAAAAACAAATCTAACTGAAATTCAGAAAAGACAGACAACTGACTGGAAAAACTGCAAAATTAAAAACTTACATTCAAAACAACCTGAGCACATACAGCCTCCTCTTCTTGTGTGATAATGGAACCTCTGCTACCTCTATGAGCTAATCTTGATATCCTATATGGTATAAGAATGCAAAAACACAAAACAAAAATTGAATAACATCAGAATTTACACTACCGTTCAAAAGTTTGGGGTCACCTAGACAATTTTGTGTTTTCCCTGAAATCTCATACTTTTATTTATCAAATGAATTGCAAAATGAATAGAAATATAGTCCAGACAGTGACAAGGTAGAAATAAGGTTTTTTTAAAAAAATAATTTTCTACTTTAAACTTTGCTTTCGTCAAAGAATGCTCCCTTAGCAGCAATTACAGCATTGCAGACCTTTGGCATTCTAGCTGTTAATTTGCTGAGGTAATCTGGAGAAATTTCACCCCATGCTTCCAGAAGCCGCTCCCACAAGTTTGATTGGGTTGATGGGCACTTTTTTCGTACCATACAGCCAAGCTGCTCCCACAACAGCTCAATGGGGTTGAGATCTAGTGACTGCGCTGGCCACTCCATTACCGATAAAACACCAGCTGCCTGCTTCTTCTCTAAATAGTTTGTGCATAATTTGGAGGTGTGCTTTGGGTCATTGTCCTGTTGCAGGATGAAATTGGCTCCAATCAAGCGCTGTCCACAGGGTATGGCATGGTGTTGCAAAATGGAGTGATAGCCTTCCTTATGCAAAATCCCTTTTACCTTGTACAAATCTCCCACTTTACCAGCACCAAAGCAACCCCAGACCATCACATTACCTCCACCATGTTTGACAGATGGTGTCAGGCACTCGTCCAGCATCTTTTCAGTTGTTCTGCGTCTCACAAATGTTCGTTTGTGTGATCCAAACACCTCAAACTTTGATTCGTCTGTCACTTTTTTCCAATCTTCCTCTGTCCAATGTCTGTGTTATTTTGCCCATATTAATCTTTTTCTTTTATTAGCCAGTCTCAGATAGGGCTTTTTCTTTGCCACTCTGCCCTGAAGGCCAGCATCCCAGAGTCGCCTCTTCACTGTAGACGTTGACACTGGCATTTTGCGGGTACTATTTAATGAAGCTACCATGCGATTTCTCAAACTTGAGACTCTAATGTACTTGTCTTCTTGCTCAGTTGTGCAGCGGGGCTTTCCACTTCTCTTTCTACTCTGGTTAGAGCCTGTCTGTGCTCTCCTCTGAAGGGAGTAGTACACACCATTGGACGAAATCTTCAGTTTCTTGGCAATGTCTCGCATGGAATAGCCTTCATTTCTCAGAACAAGAATAGACTGTCGAGTTTCAATTGAAAGTTGTATTTTTCTGGCCATTTTGTGGGTTTAATCGAACCAACAATTGTAATACTCCAGATTCTCAACTAGCTTAAAGGAAGGTCAGTTTCATAGCTTCTCTAATCAGCAAAACTGTTTTCAGCTGTGCTAACCTACTTGCACAAGGGTTTTCAAGGGTTTTCTAAATATGCAATAGTCTCCTTACACAGTTAGCAAACACAATGTACCATTAGAACACTGGAGTGATGGTTGTTGGAAATGGGTCTCCATACATCTATGTAGATATTGCATTAAAAACCAGACGTTTACAGCTAGAATAGTCATTTACCACATTAATAATGTATAGAGTGTATTTTTGATGCATTAATGTTAGCTAAATTGTAAAAAAAAAGATTTTCTTTCAAAAATAAGAACATTTCTAAGTGACCCCAAACTTTTGAACGGTAGTGTATGTCAATGTGCAGCATTACAGCAGAGAGCACATTTATGAATTACAGTACATACATGTTTTCTCTATGAAATGTTTGAATGACTGAAGACAGTTGTTCTTCCAATATTCAGCTGCACCCAACTACCAGCTTCATCCATTGTAAGACCATGACTTACATGTAAAACATGGTCCACAATTGTTACACTTATTTCACTGTTTTGTCCCCTCAGCCTTACACCACAGGCTTACCCCTCTACACCACACAGTCTTACTCCTCTTCTTGGCTGTTCACCCTATACATGGCCTTCTCTTTCCATTATGAGACTTTGTGATACTGCAGTGTTTAGCGTCTATAAATGTTTACCAATTACAGTAACGTTCATGAGATGCACCTCTGACCTATGGTTGAGACCATTGTTTGATCTAAGCCTTCACCAATTCCCTTTCTTACTGTAACTGAATGTTCACTTGCAAACAATTTAATCAAATTAGGATCAATTACCAAAATGTACCAAAAAATAAACTAATTAAGTAAATGTAAAATGATGCCTTAGAGATTATGACAATATATTCAGAACTTTTGCATATAATGACCTAGGCCAGTGGTTCCCAAACTTTTTCTGCCATGCCCCCTTTAGTAGATGAGAATATTTTTGCACCCCCCCCCCCCCCTACACACACCCCCATATTGACACATGTACATGTTTTACTTCCAAGCTCCGCGCCCCACCTAGAGGGCGCACCCCCCACTTTGGGAGCCACTGACCCAGGCGATGACCTAAAGATTAAATGTTTTGGAGGGTAAGACAATTCAACAGACAATCCATACAACACATTTTAATAAACATGTCATAAGCAACTGATAATGTAAAAAACAACAGACAACTGTCCATGTCCATTGGCTATATGTACAAAAGCATTTGCTAAATGTTAAACACAATGAGAAATGCAATTATGATGTGCACAAGTGACAAGGACATTTGGAGATTGAATGAACAGTTTTGAGAATTTCAGTTTTGATTTGAGAAATGAACCAAATCGACTGAGAAAAACTGTAAAGCGCCATATGAGTCCCAGGAAAATCTGGGTGTTAGTTCTGGAGTTTTGCAAATTGATCTGTGACAGAAATTTTTTTTCATGGAGCCTGCTAAGAAGAGAAGGATTTCCCCTGTGTGGCAACACTTTGACCAGATTTCTCCAAACAAGGTATTTAGGAATACATGTTAATATAGAAAGGTGTTACTTCTGTAATATTCACAAGTAATTTTTTTCTATTCCAAGGTGAAGTGTTTGCTGTGTGCCAAGGAACTGTGGTACAACAACAACACATCATCTATGCTGTGACATTTTCGTGCTTGTCATGAAAATGATGAAGGAAATACTGTTGGACCCAGGGCCGGAGTGGGCCACTTTTTCAGCCCGGGAGTTTCATGCCCAAATCCGACCCAAAATTATTTTTCCCTCCCAATTGGCCCAAACTAGAGATTGACATGAGCCGGCCCATCGGGAATCCTCCCGAACCTCCCGATTAGCCACTCCGGCTCTGGTTGCACCCAATCAATGTGGGTGCCTTTCCATTTCCTATTTATTCTACACAACCATGCTAATAAATACAATGACATTGCTGATACAATATTTATTAAACATGACTATTGCACATGATTATGTAATTACATTTTTATCAATAAATTTATAAATTTGGGAAATTACATCTATACAGGTATACCACTATTTTATTGGTGATTACTTTTTTCTAAGACAATGAGATCATTCTAATCTAATCTACCATGCAGTGAACAGAAAGGAGGTGTTGGATGAAGCTTTGGTCTCCATAATTGTTAGAGACACACAGCCATTCAGCATAGTCAAGGATAAAGGTTTCAGGGACTTTGTTGCAAAATTGGATTCAACTTATGTCCTTTCCAGTAGAAAGGTGCATGTGAGCACATAGATAAAGTATGGGTGTAGCAATTAAATAAACCTTTAAATAACGTTTTTTCTTACTTTCTTCATTTAGGCTGTAAAGGCTATGGTTCAGGCCAGATACAAGCAAGAGAAAGAGAAGGCCAAAGCTGAAGTCCAGAAAGTTCCTGCAGTCAGTTTGACAGCAGACATGTGGACATCACTAAATATGGATGCCTACGTAGCTGTAACATGTAATTTTATAGATGATAACACATGTCTGAAGTCTACACTACTTAGTGTAGTAAAATTCCCACAGGCACACACAACTGAAAATTTGGCATGTGTAAAATCATCCCTTTTTGAACAGTGGGGAATAAAATCTAAAATCACATGTCTAGGTACTGATGGTGCATCTAATATGATTGCCTGTGGAAAAGAGCTGAAGCTGCGTCATGCTGTGTGCATTGCTCACACCCTAAATCTGATTGTTAAAAAGGCTCTTGAACAAACCCTAGTGCTGGCCACCATCCGTTCAAAAGCAAGGAAGCTGGTGGGCTATTTTAGAAGCAGCACAACTGCTAAAGTTAGTAACATAATTTTTGTTTGTTACACATTGAATTGAATTGCTACATATGTAATGTTGCTTTGTATCTTTAAAGGAGAAGCTGGATCTTGTTCAAGAGCACATGGGAAAACAAAAGAAGAAACTTATTCAAGAAGTAGAAACCAGGTGGAACAGCACTTTTCAAATGTTGGAGCGATTGGAAGAAGAACTCAGGGAGCCTGTGGGGGTAGCTTTGGCCGGCTTACAAACTGATAATACTGCACTGACCTCTGAGGAGTACAGTCATGTCTCTGAATGTCTGTCTTTACCAGCCCCGTCGACAGGGGGGGACAACCGGGTCTGTTGTCCCGGGCCCCAGCGCCAGGGGGGCCCATCAAAGAGCCCAGCAATTTATTTTTATTTAAAGTCTATAATTTTAAATAATCTTGAAATCTTTCATTACTATAACTTTCTTTACTCAAAATAAGCCAAATGGCTAAAATATATGTTTTTTTCTTACCTATCTGCATATTTTCCATTAAGTGCATACACCCCCGCCTCACACTGAAAAATGGTTCGATCCAGCACCGACTGTAGCCGGCTGGTACCCGCCCAACAGCGGGAAATACAGTGGTGGATCGTTAAAGTAAAGTAAATACAGAAATCTGGAGCGCAGAAAAGAAAGGAAAAACATTTACCTGACGAATTTTAATGTTGCATTGTGTTCCAGGTTTGAATAATGCTGAAATTTAGGCTAAAGTACTTGAAAATGCTTGAAATTGTAACTACTTCGTTTCACAACAAATAGCTGTCTGACTGAACAGTTCCTGGATTACGTTTTTGTAATTCCAGGACAAAACATGAGAGACCGTGAAGACGTTAAGATTGGGTGTTTTGAAAATAAACAACCATTAAATAATGTGATAAAAAGCGAATTATTTCGAATCATTTCGAGTATATTTAACTTAATTAAAAAAAATTTTTTTTTAAGTTTAACGTGCTGGGAAATATTGAAATGGACCTTTAAAGTGCCGTACAAGTGCTTTAATTCCACCTTGTAAAGGTGTATGAACCCTGCAAACGTGACTTTGTTCATTGCGCTGAAGCGCGGCGCGTGCAAAGTTACAAAATTCGAGAGGTGCACGACCTTGCGAATCGACAGCGCGTGAGGCCCGGTGGCGGTGCCATTGCGATTACATCAAGTATAAACCAGTAAGCTGTCAGAAACAGCTTTGATGTGTGGCTATATTATATACTACAGAGGAAATTCAAATTACGTTATCGGGGGGGGGGGGGGGGGGGGCACATGAAACTTTCTTGTCCCGGGCCCCAGCAAGACTGTCAACGGGCCTGGTCTTTACTGTCATGAGGCCACTTTGGAGTTGTCAGAAGAAAAATGGGTATCTGGCTCCAAAGTGGTGCCTTTGTTAAAAATGATTGATAACATGCTCCAGAAAGAGGCAGCAAAGACAACAGGCCCAGTGGCTAAGGAACTGAGCGAGCATCTCATCAGGCTACTTAGGGAAAAGGTCTACAAATGTCAAAGCATGAGCATTTTTTCACTGGCAACACTGTTAGACCCTAGGTATAAGACACTCTTCTTCTTTAGCCCAACCAAGGCAGAAGAAGCAGTTAAACGACTTACTTCTGAATGTGCAAATATAATAGGGTCTGCACAACCACTGTCATTTCCAGCTGCAGCTTCAACTTCACATGATACTGCATCTGAAAGATCTGGTAAATATGTATTTTGGATTAAGAACAAATTTTGCAGTTATGACATTATTGATATAGTTCATTTTTGCTTCTCAGGTAACAAGCTGTGGTGTCATTTTGATGCATTGTTGATGGGGTCCAGAACAACTCATAATGTCACTGCTGATGCCACAGTTGAAGTGCAGAGGTACCTGTCAGAACCGAACATCAGCAGAACAGAGAATCCTCTCGAGTACTGGGAGAGGCAGAGGGGCATATATCCACACCTTTATAGGCTTGCTGTGGGATATTTGTGCACCCCTGCATCCTCAGTACCATGTGAAAGGATTTTTTCAAAAGCTGGAGAGGTCCTATCAAAAAAGAGAAACCGCCTGAGTCCAAGCACAGTGGAAAAAATACTCTTTCTAAATAAAAATGAATAAAGTCCATCACACCAGGGGGGTATTCCAGAAAGCGGGTTTAACAAATGCTAAACTTAACCCTGAACTCTGAGTTGTCTTACCCCGATCTGACATACTCAGAGTTTTCGGTTCCAAAACGGCTGATCGAAGTTAAAATAATCAGGGTCGCTCAACTCTGAGTAGGTTGACCCAGACAGAAGCGCGTTCATGCGTAACTATAAAAGGCATTCTTAATGGAACGCAGATAAATAGGATTTATCATGGACTTAAACGCGAAAATCAGCCGAGCATCATATTTCACACCACTGTAGCTTGAAGTATTAATGACTGCGTATGCAGAATATTTAGATATTATTAAACGTAAATGTAATACTGCGGTAGCTGCTAGAGAAAGGCAGTCAGCATGTCAAAAAATTGCCAACAGAGTTAATGTGTGAGTGAAAATGATATTTTTATATTTAGCAGTAGGGTGCGATTATATTATTATATTCTCCACATGTATAATACTGTATTGAGTTTTAAAATATTTTTTTAATTGAACACTTACTAATTCCAGGTCTAATCTGAGTGGTGTGAAACATACATGGCATCAGATAAAAATGTATAAGAATATAGTACAAAGTGGCTGTACATAACTATATCTTATTCTTAAAATATATTCTAAAATATATTTATTTACAGGAAAAATGAAATAATGAAACATTACAGTGAATGTGACTGTAATGTATTTTAAAAGGTTACAGGGTAGATGGTGGGGTGGGTGGTGGTGGTGCATGATTTAATGTGAAAAGCAGTGATTGCAGATGGAGTCTCTGACAACTCCACCATCTCTGTTGTCACCCACATGCATGTAAGGTTCCTCGTCTGTGGGCATGTCAGAGATGGTAGGCTGTCGCTCTTCCTGGATGGTTGCAATGTTGTGTAATACCACATATGCCATTATTATGTGGCACACCCTATCAGGGGTTACTCTGAGCCCCTTCAGGCACTGGAACCTGGCCTCGAGGATTCCTAGGGTCACTTAAATTCTTGCCCTGGTTTTGCTGTGGGCCTGATTGTAGTGGGACTGTGGTCCAGGTGCAGGATCTGAATAGGGAGTCATAAGGTATAGGACAGGCAGGGATACCCTCTGTCTCCATGAAGGAGGCCGTCATAGTGTCCTATAATCGCATCTAGGGTTTGCAATGATTTAACTATTACACTGCATGTGAACAACTAGCATAACTACCTCAGGTCTACTCTGTTCAGATTTGTTGTACAGTGTGGAATCATGCACGGATCCTGGCCATCTGGCTTCAACATTTGTGAGGAGGTGGGAAACATTACATATGATCTTGATGGGGAGAACGGTCAGTTACAATAGCAACGTTATTTTTGTTACCATTAAAGATAAGTACATTATTCATTAAGGATTATAAAGGTTAGTACCTGTACATTAATGCTATGGATGGATTTTCTGTTTATGCAATCGCCTTCATGTTCTAATGGTGCTGTAATAGGTATTATTTGTGGGTTCCATCAATCACTCTAGGAAATCCTTAAAATGTAAATGGAATGAAGTTTGTTATATATTGCGTCTCCTTTGCTTAATTTCTCTATTGTCTGTGTGAATTAAAGACAAACCAACGATGTTGTGGAATTCCTCTTTGATGTCCATAACTAGCTTATGCCCAAGAAACACCACAAAACTGGGCACTAGTCATTTTAATGCCAGACATACTTTTCGGACAGCCCGAAACACAGAGGTGCATAGTTTCTTGGGGCTAGTAGGTTACAGTAGCAGGTTTATTCCCCAGTTTACAACTCTGTCTGAGCCACTGAGACGCCTAAAAAGAAAAGACACACCATTTAAATTCGACCCAGAGCAGAAACAAGCATTCAGTAACCTTAAAGCAGACAACACTACACTAGCTTACTTTGACAAATATGCTCCTACACAAGTAATAGTGGACGCAAGCCCTGTGGGATTAGGCGCAGTACTGATTCAAGACCAGAAGGGAATTAAAGTTCCAATATGCTATGTGAGTCGCAGCTTAACACTGTGCGAACGCAAATACTCCCAGACAGAGAAAGAGGCACTAGGTCTAGTGTGGCCCTGTGAGAGATTACATCCATACCTCTATGGAAGAAAGTTTGATCTGGTAACCGACCACAAACCATTGATGTGATGTGGTCCACGTTCCAAGCCATGCGCAAGAATAGAACGCTGGGTCCCGAGGCTACAGCCGTACGACTTCAAAGTGGTCCACATAGCAGGGAAGAACAACATTGCCGATCCACTGTCACGACTCCTCACTGGGACAGTGAGAGAAATGCAACACGAGCATGGAGCTGACGAGTACGTGAGGTTTGTTGCAGTGAACGCGACGCCAAAAGCATCTGCCACAGACACAGAGTTATGTGAGTTGCGCGAAGCCATCGACACTGGACATTTCGAAAAATGCAAACAGTATGCAAATGCAAATGAGTTATGCGCCATGGGTTACCTGGTTCTGAGAGGCACATGCATCGTGTTGCCACAGGTGCTGCGAGCAAGGGCACTTGCGCTAGCCCACGAAGGACATCTAGGCATAGTGGGAACCAAGCAGCATCTCAGAACAAAAGTGTGGTGGCTTGGAATGGACAGAGCAGCCGAGAGACACTGCAAGACCTGCCACGGCTGTCAAATAGTGGCCAAGCCTGACCCACCCAAGCCACTGAGACCAACACCGCTGTAGTGGAGACAGCTAAACGCCATTTCACTGTGACACCCAAAATGGAATCCTTTCCCACTGAATTGAGAAACTGACTCACATCTCTTTGGTTGCATGTAAATTTAAAGACTGATTCTTTACACAGCAACAAGTTCCCAAGGATCAACATTCATTCACAATGGTGCTTATGTCCCCTAGCTTAGAACTCTGACTTTATGATCTCCTGAGCTTGGGAGAGAGGCCATCTAAGAGTTCTGGTCAACATCAACCTTCTTTGGAGGACATTGGGACCACAGTCAGGAAGAGCAATAAAACTCTAAATTCCAACCTTATCTGATTGCCCACAGTTTAAACCCGTTATAAGTCCTGTGCTGAAGATACAAATATTTCAGAGATCTCTGTAACTCCAAATCTGAACTGTACACGGAATTGGCATTCCACCTAAAGGAACCAGCTCGGCGAATGCAGTCTAGAGACACCAAACTTGACTACCTTCCATACAAGGAAAGATTAATTATTCTTGAAACCAGTATTCAGCTTTCCAGCCTTTAAGGACAAAGGACTACAGGACCATGTGCCTAAATGTGAACACTGTGCCATGTGGTTGATATAAAGACACAACTTATGATCTTTCATGTATTCAGTATTAAGGGATCTTATTAGAAAACCGGTTATTGTATAAACACACCACATTGATGCATATTCATGTATTACTTTGTGTATCAGTAGTAGATATACCTGTTCTTGTAGTCTTAAATTGTGTAATGAATGCAGGCATGCATATATATATATATATATATATATATATATATATATATATATATATATATATATATATATATATATATATATATATATTTGTGTTTTCTGCTGTTTAAACATGCTCATCAATTCTATGGTTAGATGTCATAGAGACCTGTGTACTCACAGATTCCTGTGCTGCATTATTTTAGACATATCAATACACTTGTATTCCGATGGAATAATAATTTAGATTCATATATAACCAAGTATCAACATGTAATGTGCTATATTAGGCATACACATATCTATGTATTAGTTTGTATGTTACTCATTGAATGTAATCATTCTCATGTGTGCATATGTGACCTCACATTCATGCCTGTCTGTGCATTATGTGTCATTTATTGTCCAAAAGTTGAAATTAAGAATGGCTCAATGTGTAGACTAATAGAACCAAATTAATTCTTGTTTAGGCAGAGTATGTAAGACCATTTATTTAGGAATTCCCTTTTGTCTTCATATTGTGTTAATCTGTCTTCTTTGGTTAAGTCATTAACTAGACCTGAAAAGACGGGCACCCCTCGCTCCTCTCTCTCTCTCTCTCTCTCTCTCTCACTCTCTCTCTCTCTCTCTCTCTCTCTCTCTCTTCCCCCTGTCTGGGCATAGGTAATGAATATTCATTAATAAAGGCCAATGGTCAATGGCCTGATGAACATGAAAGCGCCTTACAATTACGCCCCTAAAACTTGTTTTAAAAGCCCTTGCTCTAAGGCAGTGGTTCTCAAACTTTTTCTATCATTCCCCACCTCAGAAGAAGGTGAAATTCCACGCCCCACGAACGGATGGCGAACGTAATTTGTTGACTGGGGGGGGGTCATATAAAGTCATATTTGCAGGGTTCATACACCTTTATAAAGTGGAATTAAAGCACTTTCATTTTCAAGGTCCATTTCAATATTTCCCAGCATGTTAAACTTAAATAAGTTAAATATTTATACATATACTCGAAATGATTGAAATGATTTTTTATCACATTATTTAATGGTTGTATATTTTCAAAACGCGCAATCTTAACGTCTTCACGTTCTCTTATGTTTCGTCCTGGAATTACAAGAGGCTCGTATTTGTTAACGTAATACAAGAGAACTGTTCAGTCAGATATATATTTGTTGTGAAACGAAGTAGTTACAATTTCAAGCATTTTCAAGTACTTTAGCCTAAATTTCAGCACTTTCAAACCTGAAACACAAAGCAACATTAAAATTCATCAGGTAAATGTTCCTTCCCCTGTTTTTGAGGGGTGTTTCTTTATACTACCACATATCGTTTCGGAGAACACTGCACGCGGAAAGTATAAACGCTTCCACCGTTCATGCAGGGTCGCGCGGCGGAGTCACGCGCTACGGTCACTCGCGAAAGTATAAACCAGGCTTTAGAAAGGTTAATTTCTTCTAATTGCTTGCGCCCCACCTGCAATACTCATGCGCCCCACTAGTGGGGCACACCCAACACTTTGAGAAACGCTGCTATAAGGAAACGTGAAGCTTGACAGCCTGGTAATTTGGGAGGACTTGTAGAACTTCGCCAGACTCGCCGAGACTCAAAGACTCGAACACGCAGTGTCCAGTAGAGCGATGCCAAGAGACCGCAACTAAAGCTCTCACCGAGTCCAACAGAAGATTCTTCTTTATTTCTATTTTATTTTTTTTATTCTACGTTTCGTCATCAAAAGTAATTTTATTTCGACTAGTCGTTCAAGTCAAGCTCATCATCTTTCTCAGTCAAGTCATCTGCACAAGTTTGTCTGCGCCCTCAAGCTGCGACTGTGACGTCACCGCTAAGTCTCCGCGACTCGAGCCGTCTCATGTGACTTGGATTTCTTACTAAAAATTGGCATACGTACAAATCCAGAAAATGGCGTACGCATAAAAAAATCCGGATGTATCCGGAATCCACGCACGTTTCTTTTGTACATCCCAATCAACGTGGAATTTAGCGCACACGGTGACACGCCCCCCTATAAATATGCAAATTCATTAAAATTTGCCCTGCACCGGAGTTTTGCGCTGCGCATTAATTTGTTCTGGCTCTGGATTCGCTGGGTGCTCCACCACCTCTAACAATTGCACGGCATACCTGTGCGCAACATTGTGCAGGACCACACATGCCCTCACAATACGACACACCTTCTCTGGCCGATACATGAGCATCCCCCGGTCCTGTCCAGCCAGCGCCACCAGCTTTTCAGCTGCCCAATCGCCCTCTCCACGACTGACCGGGTGTGAGAATGGAGAGAATTGTATCTCCGCTCCCGGTCAGTCTGTGGATTACAAAGGGTCATCAGCCACGTCTTGAGCACGTAGCTGCTGTTTCCTAAGTAATTTAACAATTACCCATGTTTAATTCTAAGCTGGAAATGTCAAATGCTTTTATTTAAATGCTTACATTTTGTTGCTTACCAAGAAGGCACCCGTCATGCACTCTGCTAGCTTATATTCTTATCCCAATCATGCAGTTTGTAAGGATGTACTAATCATTGGGTTGATCCAGGCCAACGTGCCACTACATTGGTAAGTTTTTACTTCACAGATTATTTGCACGTTTATGGAATTAAAGTGCTTTCTATTCACATAAGCAAATTCCTCCTCAGATGGTGCCTTTATAGAAATGTGTGTGCAGTCGATCGCTCTGATTATATTAGGGTTGCATTATCACTGCAAATTGTGCTTTAATGTTTGCCTGGTCAACCGCTTCATATGGGAACTTTATATAACTAGCTGACATGCAGATGATCCCATCCAAAACAGCTGGCATGGCCCAGCTCAAAGATGACTGGGATATCCCCCGACCGGTCTGCCAGTTCTCTTTGAAACGAGCCATTCACCAGGAAGCCAAGCGTTGTCTCTGGTAATGCGCAACTCCTCGCGTTTCTCTCTCCAAAACTGGACCCAACTCAACACAAGAGGACAGTTCTTGGAAATCTGAAACGGCTTATAAGCCACTCATCATCATGGGCTAAAGAATCATAATGGTCACGGAAAACGCGCTCTCGGCGAATTCAGCCATTATCAATATCTTCCAGTAATGCCAACGCTGCCATCTTCCAAGAACTTCAGTGCAGAGCGTAAATTATTAGCTGTGAAGACAGTCAAATGCGTATTTTCCACTACGCCGGTTTTCAAAGTATTAGCGGCTCGCTAGGCTTGTAAACTAACCGCGCACCACGAAAATGTAGCAGTGTGTCGCCCCGTTTGTGCAGGTGAGCCCGCGGACCGGCTGGGGAGCCGCATGAAACCAGGCAAAGAGCCGCATGGTTGGCCACCCCTGCAATAAGGGCTTACTACAACGTGTGCGTGAAGGATATCTTAATAGTTGTAATTTCAATGCATCACCTCTAAGTGTCGCTAATTGACGAAACAGGGTATCTGCACATTTTTAAATCTCAAATTCAATGACTTTTAAGACCTTTTTAATACCTCTCACAAGAAAAAATAATACTATTACTGGGGATGCAGGTGTGTTCCAGATCGTTGGGGGCGGGGGGGGGGGGGGGGGGCTGGGGGGGATGCAGTTGGCGAACGAAAATTGTTGACGTTGTTGAGGCCGTATACTCCAGCGCTAGGAATCTAGCACTAATACTTTTTAAGGACCCTGCGAAAACACATTAGAAACATGCGTACGCCAGAGGTGAAGGTGTCGTAGGTGTACGCACTTTCTCATGTTCAAATCACATTTCATACATCTGACCGTTTGCGTGAAACATTGCGTACGCAATGTTTTTGTGCGTACGCATCGTTCGTACATGAGGCAGACCTTGGCTGCCTCAAGAAACGAACTGTGAACGCGCACCAATTGGTCCGCGTAACCACGCCTCTTCTTCGAAGTAAGACGCTCAGTCAGTGTTGCCAGGTTCGCGGTTTTCACGCCAAATTGGGCTTGTTTGAAATTCCTTCCCCCGGTAAATATTCTGGGGTCGCGGGGTGCGGTTTTTTGGGCTACATTTGAGTAGGGCCACCGCGGGAGTTACAAGTCAACAATAAGAATTGATGGCGATATAATACTTAAATAGTCTCAATTTTAACACTGTAACACTGCTTTTCCGGTTGACAAATACCTCCCCCCCCCTCAACAACTTACACTCGCCAGACGCCCCCCCCCCCCCCCCCCCCGGGCACAACAACTTTGGGCTAGTTTAGGCCTCTGAGGGGTGGATTTTACACTGACTTTGGGCGGGATATTTTTGTAGGACCTGGCAACCCTGCGCTCAGTTCATGTGCTGTTTTGGGGTTGCCAGCTTCTATCTCTCCCGGAGTCCGAATTAGTAAATACTGTTACAATTAACCTGCCCAAACTTCCTCTTTCTTCTTTTCTATTCTCTCTCTAAAGACCTCGTTTCCGTCCCTGGGTCCTACGCTAATTAGGCAAGCCTAAGGATAGTCAAATAATACATTTAAATCTCATGACCGTCGATAACTGTATCATTCGCTGTTGTTGTTTAATTTTATATTCTTTGTTGTTCACTATTATATCCTTGGTTTAGATTAGGAAATTCACATATAGGTTTAATTTCAATTTGAGCCAAATCATTCATATGCTTTGTATCAATTGTAATATTAACCATTTAATAAATGTGGACATTTATTCATCTGTTCACGGTGGTAAATACATATTTTGGTCGATGGTATTAGGTCACTGCGCGGAACCAGAACTTAACCCTTTAGTAATAAGACTGATCAAACCATATTCCACCTATCTCCGTTATCACAATACTGGTTCCTGAGCAATCAGGATGGTGCCCCGTTCATAATCCATAAACGAACATATGTATCCGCTACATCGCTACCTGATGGACTATGGCGAGACGTCGCAGTCGACATCCTGGGACCTCTCTCATCCAATCACTCCATCCTAGTCGTAATGGACTACTTCAGTAGATACTACGAATATGACATCCTGACTTCAACCACAACAGATAAGGTAATAGACAGCATGGAGACAATCTTCAGCAGACACGGACTGCCAGTCACATGCAGGTCAGACAACGGACCGCAATTCCAGTCAGAGCAATTCAGACAGTTCTGTGAGGAGAACGGAACCACACACGTGAAAACACCACCCAAGTACGCTCAGGCCAACGGAGAGGTTGAGCGTCAGAATACATCACTAATGAAAAGAATCAGAATAGCTCAGTCAGATGGACTGGACTGGAAAAAAGAACTGAGAAAGTATGTGACTGTATACCGTGGGATTACCCACACCACAACAGGCAAAAGCCCAGCAGAACTGCTCTTCAATCTGAAGATTAGAGGAAAATTGCCTGAACTCATTGAGACTCACACAGATCAAGACGTTTGTGATCGTGACGCAGAGCAAAAGGCAAAGAGCAAAATGTATGCAGACACACGCAGAGGAGCACGACACTCAGAGGTGAGTGTTGGAGACACTGTTCTCGTCAGACAGGACAAAGCAGACAAACTGACAACATTCAATGCGACACCACACAAAATCATCAGCAAGACAGGAAACAAGGTCATAGTACAATCACCAACTGGAGCACAATACGCAAGGAACACCACCTTTGTGAAGAAATACGAAGGAAATGGACTGAGACAAGACACACACTGAACAGGAAGAAACAAACAGGACTGGGAGCATTGATCACAGTGAAGCAGCGATGAAAGGCAAGCAGCCACCCGCTCCATGGTTACAGTTCTGTGGTTATCCATGGTTACAGTTATGCAGGTGGTTATGGGATGTACAAAGAGGAGTCTGGGAGTTGTTCAATAAAATGGGCTAATAATAATAATAATAATAATAATAATAATAATAATAATAATACATTTTATTTCAAGTGCCTTTCAGGACACCCAAGGACACTTTCCAGGAGAATAGAAAACATGCAACACATACAGTAACAAAACAACACATACATAGACAAAACAAACAGACAAAAGGTCATTGGGAGTAAGCGATATTGAACAGGTGACTTTTAAGTCGTGTTTTGAAAAGAGGGAGTGAATCAATATTGTGGATGACTGGCGGGAGAGCGTTCCAGAGTTTGGGAGCAGAGCGGCTGAAAGCTCTGTACCCCATGGTACGAGCAGGTGGCACAGATAGATGAGTGGAGGAGGAGGATCTGAGGGAGCGGGAGGAAGATGTGATAGTGAGGAGGTTTGAGATATATGGCGGAGCCAGATTGTGGAGTGCCTTGAATGTATATAATAAATGAGCAGACGTGTGTCACGAAGTGTGCTTATCTTGAAAGATTTAATTCTGAAATATACCTACTGAGTGCCGAGCAAAAGTAGGTACACAACACGGGTATTCAACAGATCCGACTCTTTAATGAATTTGTACCGGCCCGCGGCCCAACACCCAGGGTTGCCAACTCTGAGACACACGCATTTGACTGTCTTCACACGCCACACTTCCGGTATCTAACGCCGAAAAAAATCTAGTTTATTTACCTCTGATGTACATCTATGATTCAACGAGTTACTAGTTCGCTCTGGCGCCAACCACCGGCGAGCGATAGATCGCGATATAACATTTTACGCTCCCCCCCCCGTCAACAATTTACACTCGCCACCTCCTCCAGGTTCAAATCTCACTCCAAGCGATCTTCAAAAGTGTTGGCAACCCTGCAACACCCCATAAATAATAACCACAAATTACGTTCGCTATTCCTTGGGGAATCTCCAAAGCGCTGTATATTTTCAGCCATGTGCAAAATTGGTTGTGTTTGTTTCAAGGAAAGCAGCATTTATGCCATTGCTTGAGGTGAGGTTTAAAAAGGGTCTCCATTTTATAGTGTGTGAAGGAATTCCGGGTAATTATGCAGTGTTTCTAAAGGCTGCACCGTCCTCATATGTGTGGAGTATTGGGGGTAATGGTGTGTGGTGTTCACTGCTTGGGTCCAGTCATCAGTCCAGCTGTTTGTTGCCCTGCTTTTTTGTTCTGTAACACACACACACACACACACACACACACACACACACACACACACACACACACACACACACCATTTACTAGTTATTCATGCACCTCTGTCTGCCTTGAGTATAGTATCCCCTACAACACTAAGAACTTAAGAAGGAACAGACTGTTTTCTTGGCGTCACCAAGAATGTACGAGCAAAATGTACGAGCACTGACTCTGCACGGCGAACAGCGCCCGCACCATCTCTTCGTAGCCGTGGTGCTGGAGGTCGGAGGTGCAAGCCGGGGAAGCCACCAGCCCCAGGAGCAGCGCCCCCACCCATACTAGAGAGGTGCCCGACAGCATGGTCCCGATCCGCCCCGCAAACAGAGCACTGCTTCTCTCACCTCACGCTTCCTTTCCCTGCTCTCTCTCTCTCCCTCCCTCTCTCTCTCTCTCTCCCTCCCTCTCTCTCTCTCTCTCTCCCTCAGTGCCTCATTGCAATTGGTTCACTTCATTGTCTCCTCCCTCACGCTCAGACACAGGAGAAAATAAAGGCAGCTCCTCCCTCTCTCTCTCTCCTTCTCTTTCCCCCTCTCTCTCTCCTTCTCTTTTCCTCTCTTTAATGTCCAGCATTTCTCCATCGTGCTTCACTGTGTGTGTAATAATCTAGTGTTGAACAGCAGAAGCATTTTTCCTTCCATGTGTTTGGTGACTGGAATCCCTTCTTTCTGTCTTTAGCCTCTCCCTCTGCACTGCTCTCTCTCTCTCTCTCTCTCTCTCTCTCTCTGTGAGCGTGCGAGTATTAGCCTGTAAATAAGCCCATTATTAGAGCTATTTTATTAGGTGAATGAAAGTATTTATATGTGCTTTTTATACATGGTAGCTCCATGTAGAGGTGTGTTTGTGTGTGTTGAGTGTTCTGTGTGTGTTTGCAGTATCTGTAGTTGACATTGAATGTTTCAGAGGGTTTAAAGTGGTTGTTGTGTTGAATGAGTTACAGTTTTTCTCAGTCAATTTGGTTCATTTCTCAGATCAGAATTGAAATTCTCAAAACTGTTCATTCAGTCTCCATATCTCCTTGTCACTTGTGCACATCATAATTGAATTTTTCCTTGTGTTTAACATTTTCCAAATGCTTTTGTACATATTGCAAATGGACATGGGCAGTTGACTGTTGTTTTTTACATTATGTGTTGCTTATGTCATGTTTATCAAAATGTGTTGTATGGATTGGCTGTTGAATTGTCTTACCCTCCCAAACATTTAGTCTTTAGGTCATCGCCTAGGTCATTATATGCAAAAGTGCTGAACATGTTGTCATAATCTCTAAGGCATCATTTTACATTTATTTATTTAGTTTTTTTTTTTTTGTTACATTTTGGTAATTGATCCTAATTTGATTAAATTGTTTGCAAGTGAACATTCAGTTACAGTAAGAAAGGAAATTGGTGAAGGCTTAGATCACCCAATGGTCTCAACCATAGGTCAGAGGTGCGTCTCATGAACCTTTACTGTAATTGGCAAACATTTATAGATGCTAAACACTGCAGTATCACAAAGTCTCATAATAGAAAGACAAGGCCATGTATAGGGTGAACAGCCAATAGGAGAAGTAAGACTGTGGTGTAGAGGGGTAAGACTGTGTGGTGACTCAAAGACTCATAGTGCTGTTTAAGTCGAAAATGGGTCTGGCTTGTGTATGACAGAGTTTGTCAGAACGTGTGATGAAACATCGTGTGTACTACGAATTGACACATTTGTTGTATAATTGTATTGGCGATAGTGTGGATGATTTTACACTTTATAATAACATGAACGCTGATGATGTTAAACGTTTATAAAATTTCAAGAATCAAATGAATGTTGTCAAAACAACAACGTCGCATGATTGGCATCATTTGGCCCAGTTGTGTGTAGATTCTAACGAAACACCCCATGTGTCTATTAGTAAACTGTTGGTTCTCATGCCTAAGAGCAACAATGCTGTAAAAATCGATCATGTGCTTTGTCTGTGTGTGTGTATATAATAGACATTTGTGTAGTAAAACTTTCAACAAAGAAACAGATTAATGTTTGCAAAGTGGTTGATATACTTGTTGAATACCTAGTTGAGAAAAATGTTGATGTGTGTGTGTGTGTGCAGTGAAGTGCAAAATAGTTACACCATAGAACCATGGCAGCAAAAAGCTGGTTGATTCTGGACAAGAAAAATACCCCACAGTTATAAAATAATTATAAATTCTATCACTCCCACATTTCATTAAGCCACACGAGTCTTGTATATTGTTTAACTATTACATATTGTGTTTTTCATACTGGAAGCAAAAAGTGTTACAAACATACCCGGTCTCCCCTAATTGTGCAGATTTTATAGAGAAACAGGAGGTTTAGACAGAGGTCTTCAGCCGGGCAAGTGAAGTGCAAAGTAGCCTATATATAAACTTCATTAAACTGCACAAGTCATATGGAAAATGTAGTACAAAACATTACGTTACTTCAAAAACCTTTTAAACAGTATGGATATGAGTTTAGACCTAAAGTGTAATAGATAACCGCAGTTCAAAGGCAACTGCGAGGTAAGGACAGGTAAAATATCCAAAATATCTTGAAAAAAGTTCTGCAGATATTTAATACTATATGTACATAACTATATTCTTCCAAAACAATGTACCGGACGTGCAAGTGTTAAAAGAACAAGTTCTCACAGGTTGTCATCAACTAGCGTGACGTTTTCCCCCATAGAAGCACAACACGTTTAACCCCTCGGACATTGCGCATATTTGGGGTTCAGTACTACACTTCAGACTGTATACTTCTTTTTCAGTTCAGTTTTCAGTTCAGTTGTTATCTAAAATATTTACACATTTATTGCACAGTAGGAATGAATTTGTGCAGTATAATATATAATGATTGGAAGATCATCTGAAGCTTTTAATCACTTTGACAAAGAACATAGTTTTAAAAGCATACCCCGGCATTTGGAGGAATTCAAGCTCGGATCATGGGGCATATATGGAATATAAACTCATAAACTCCAGCTCATTTTATTTATTATTTACTATACTGTTTGAATATACTGTAGAAAAATGTAATTATTGACTTCTTAAGTCGCTTCATTTTAGTGAAGATTGCAGAGGGATATTCTCAGGTGTAAAATGCAAATGTGGGCCATGTTTTGGCATTCCTTATGTAGAGAATTAAACAGCATCACACAGCATTCATTTAGTTCAAAATTCAGGATACATCCATCCACCCAATCTCATTCTCTTATCTGGGGCCCTGGTCGCGGGGGCAGTAGCCTAAGCAAAGAGGCCCAGGTTTCCCTCTCCCCAGCCACCTCTTCTAGCTCTTCTGGGGGGATGTCGAGGTGTTCCCAGGACATCTGAGAGATATAATCTCTCCCACGTGACCTGGGTCTCCTCCCTGTTGGACGTGCCTGGAGCGCATTATTTTAACTCTCCTGTTATGACTGGGAACATGATTCTTAGAAGTGCCTGAGGCGAGACACGGCAGGCAAAAACATCGTTTTATCATGCGCCGGTCAATTTTGAGGTTTTAGGCTATTTTGATTTTTATTTATCTACACTTTATCTGGATGCGCCTGTAGATTTTTCACAAGTTCACGAAAATTTTGCGTTCTTACGGAGCATGAACCGCCGCTCCCGTTATCTATCTGTCATCATCATGGGTATCGTTGTAAAACTCTCTCTCTCTCTCTCTCTCTCTCCATCTCTCTCCTACACGAGTACATCTGCTCCAAATATGATCATTTCCTTTCTAACAGCAACAGATCGTGAAAGAATAAAAGGGTGATTTAAACGCAAGCTTGACATCTCGTTGGCCGGTGTCGATTTCTGAGAATGTGAAACCTGAGAGCGTCACGTGGTCACATGCGGTCACACTTTCTGGTTTAGCATTTCAGTATCTTTATAATATAAAAACGCCGAAAGTATTGCTTTTAACAGCTTCTCAGAAAAGACAACAATTGTCACTTGCGAGAAGAAGCAAGGTGAAACTTGCAAAAATCAATTAGATAATGAAATGCTTACACGCATTTAGACTTTAGATAGCAGGTCGGACCAAATGCGCCGCACAGCAAAGCGCGTTTGAACTAATTAGTGGATTAATTTGTCCTAATTGTGTAGGCACATGGCTTAAAATTAATATCAGACCACGGATTTTGCAGCAGTTTGTTTTAAGAGTGCAGTCTGTGTGAAAGAGATGGGTACCGCAAACCTGTATATACGCGTCTTGGGACATGCAGGTTTACAAAAATAATACAGGTATGGGACAGGGTTGAGATAGAGACAAGAAGTTGATCCACAGATTAATAAAGTACCCTGTCTTTCAATAATGTCAGTTTTACCCTACAGATTTTTTCTTTAGTGGTAGAATGGACAAAACGTTTAAGTTTAATACAAAATATTATTAAAAGTGAATGAATACAATGTTTTGTGACTAAAAGTTTTATACACATACCTATGTTATGTAAAAGTAAAAAATAAATACACCAATTAAACGTGAGGAGATGAACAGGTAGTGATATCCTATACATTTAATTGTAATGGTAAATGCAGGGTTGAGGCAGCAACAGGTATGGCCATTTCTACCTTTAGTGAAGGTGTCTCTGCTATGATGACTGATATGGAGAGGTTGTGGTTGCAGAGCAGTCTTACTGTCAATGTAACGAACCTGATATACTCAGAGTAACAAAAGCAGAGGTTGTCACATCTGACACGTCTGCCAGCGTGAAACACAAGTGCAAACCTGAGCACAGCTAAAAAGCTGAAAAGACATCATGAGGAAATGTGTGAGGGACCTACATATGGAGCAGGGATGGATGACTAGGTTGTAAACAGGACTGGGGAACTATTGTGCAGGACAGACATACAACAATCTAAGGTAAAAGTTCTACAGGTTGCAGTGTGTGCGCTGTGATTGCGTTTTATTGAAGTTAAACTTAGTCATTACATTGCTCTGTTTTGCTGTTGTTTGTCCTTTTATTGTTGGGGATGCTCTAATGATATGATTAGATTGAGAGTAAGTAAACAGTTTTTTCTGATTTATAAAGTAATAAAGAGATATTCAGAATCTCAAAACAAGAATTTTGAACCTGACTTTATGCATTGTTTAGATTTCTGTTTTTGAAATAAATGCAAATTAACATATATTTAATTAGATAACGTCTAAGTTGCATATTTAAACATAACATTTCAGAAAACTTGTAATTCTCTTAATGTTAATAATCAATGTGGTAAGTTTCATAGTGATTGCTAGATGACATTTTTACCCTATTCACCTGTAGTGTCTTACCTTAAACGAAGAGAATGTTTGGCCGCAATCATCTCAGTTACATATTGTTTGGTGAAAGGTGTGTTTGGAGGGTTTGGTTAATTTTGACTAGATATGCAAAACTCAATAGAAAAACAAGGAACGTGAGCTCATGTTCATGGTCAGGTTTCCTATGTAGAGTCACAGTAGAACGTGTGATTGATGATGGGCTACATATTAAGGGACCAAAAGATAAAGATTTAACAGCACAAAATAGCAGCTATCCAGATCTCGATGTCCTTCACTGGTCGACTGTAAACAGCTCACTTTTAGAGGTTGTATTGAGCGCAGAATCTACTAACAAGGGCAATTACAGAGAATATCCGTGTATGATGATGTCTTAACCACTCCAGTCATCCTCTGTGTTCTGGGATGTCCAATTACATTCAGAGTTATATACAACTGTAGGCTCTGCTATTACAGCCTCTGGTCTTAATGAAATCAAAGATGACGTTCCATCTGCTTACATTTTTGACTGGCGAGTAGATAAGACAACTGACATTTTCATGTCATGCACAACAGTCTGATAATTTGTTATGTAAATACCGCAGGCCCAAACTTAGTAATGATTTGTGGATGTTTTATATTTCAGAACGACAAAATGTCCAATCTGTCTTTGGTGTTTTAAAATAACAGATGCAGCACTTTGTGATGTAAAAAATGTGATGTACATTGTGACTACTGTCATGGCTTCCGCTAAAGGACTTTAAGATAAAGTTAAAGAAATTGCCCCAGAAGCAATTTTTGTGAACTGCTATGCACATAGATTAAACTTGGTGTTAAACTGGTGCACAATTCATGCCTCGGTCCAGTGTTTTTTTGCAACTTTCTATGGGTTTGTCACATTTATTGATAAACCCACATTTACTGTTAAAGGACGGCCTTTCATAAGTCTTCAGGAAGTTCCCTGAAACTCTGCTACACAGTGGAGCTTCACATAACGGATATTAAGCACTATGACCCAACATGTATCATAGGCTCCTGCAGACTTTAGAAAGGATATGTTTTAAAAGAGTCGGGTGATTCCTGAGGAGATATTCCAACATTTGATAAAAAGTTATGGCAGTTTCTTTGATATAGGGAGACTGAAATCTGAGTTCCATGTTTTCAGAAAAAAACAGTGAATAAAACAATGTTTTAAGATTGTCATTATAAACTTGATAGTTTAACAAGGTTTTCTACATTAAATTTCAAAAGAGGTAATTTTAATGTTTATACAGTGTGGTTTAACTCGGTTGAGAATGATTCTTCATTGATTCATCAGAGTTTGTTAATTGTTTGAAGTACGTGCTACTTTGAAGTTATCCAAAGTAAGCATATTTGTGTGCGTGTGCGCTGTTCTGTGTGACTAGGGGTGTGTGTGTGTGTGTGTGTGTTTTTGTGTGACTACGGGTGTGTGCGTGTGTGTGACTAGGGGTGTGTGTGTGTGTGTGTGTGTGCAGATAGCGGTTTCCCTACAGAGCCAGTCAAGGTCATGTACGAGCGCATCAGTATGTGTGTGTGTGTCTGAGATCCCTGTCTTTAGCTGTTCTGTGTGGACTAGGGGTTTGTGTGTGTGTGTGTGTGTGTGTGTGTGTGTGTGTGTGTGTATATGCATGTGTATGGGAGACCTGGGTATATGCTCTGTAATCAGTGACAGGGGGGTTAATTCATTGGAGAAAGGTGCCAAGGCCATATAGAGAATGTGTGCCTGAGACGCCGAGGACCCTCAGAGTTACAGCTTTAAGTCAGTATGAGACGTTGAGGCCTCTCTCAGGAAAAAAGGGTTTGTACGGACAATACCACCATAGACTGCATGGTGACTCCTCAAGGAAACGTTTCCCCTCTCTCTCTTTAAATGCTCGCGCGCTAAACATGCACCCCGGATTGGTCTGTTGAGAATGCCTCCTCATTGGTTCATCAGAGTTTTGTTAACTGTTTGAAGTTATTCAAAGTAAGCATATTTGTGTGCGCATGCGCGGTTCTGTGTTACTAGGGGGTATGTATGTATGTGTGTGTGTGTGTGTGTGCTGTTCTGTTCAGGGGAGTGGGTGTGTGTGACTAGGGGTGTGTGCGTTGTTCTGTTCAGGGGAGTGGGTGTGTGTGACTAGGGGTGTGTGTGCGCTGTTCTGTTCAGGGGAGTGGGTGTGTGTGTGTGTGTGTGTGTGTGTGTGTGTGTGTGTGTGTGTGTGTGTGTGTCTGAGATCCTCCTGTTCTGTTCAGGGTGTGTGTGTGTGTGTGTGTGTGACTACGGGTGTGTGCGTTGTTCTGTTCAGGGTGTGTGTGTGTGTGTGTGTGTGTGTGTGTGTCTGAGATCCCTATCTTTTAGCGCTGATCTGTGTGACTAGGGTTTGTGCGCTGTTCTGTTCAGGGTGTGTGTGTGTGTGTGTGTGTGTGTGTGTGTGTGTGTGTCGCAGGTGTCTAGGGTTATACGGCTCCGGAGAGTCAACATCAAAGAAGATCAAAATAATGTTTTAATTAACCTTATCAAGCAAAATATCAAAGCACAACTTAATACTCTTTGGTCGTCTTGACGTTGATTGATGTGATGATGATGTCATGAGTTGGGGTGGGGTGGAGGGGCAGAGGGGTGGTGGAGGGGGGGGGTGGGGTGGAGGGGCGGAGGGGTGGTGGAGGGGGGGGTGGGGTGTGGAGGGGGGGTGGGGTGGAGGGGCGGGGTCAACTAGAGGTCAAAGTCGTAAATCTTTTTTGAATATGCCCCCCTCTATATTATATATGTGAGCTCTTCAAAAGGCGAAGAACTACTCTGGGAAAAGATGAATGGATCGACATTCAGTGGCAGCCTGGTGTCATCGTACACACCAAGCAGAAAGACTCTACAAGATGTGGAATCTTTGTAATGGAGGTAAAATCAACATTTGAACTTGATAGTGAACATTTTTACTTGGATGTCGTATTCCACACAAAAAACAACTGGTGAACTTTGAAAGCTTTAGACTGATTTCTAGTTTATTCTTATGTAATGCGCCTACAATTACAATTTATGGAATATTAAAATTTACTAAGCGCTTCCATAATTGACTTTATATTTAGCAATTTCTCAAACAACTTAACCTACTATGTATTTATGTCCAGATGGGTGCAAGCATAATTTCTTCCTTTTCACGTGTACCCCAGAAGATCAAAGTAAAATCAAGCAAAGCAGACATTGCACAGCGCAGGCTGGAAATTGCTGAAGACATATTGAGCAGTTCAGGTAATGCTAGACATTCAAATGGCTTCAGTTCACTGGTGCACAATCACGATTAAGGTCTTTTACAAATGTGTTAAGTACATTTTCTCCAAAATGACTAATTTCAGACAGACTGGATGATTTATGCCACATGTGTGCAAGGAAGTCATATCCTTCTTACACAGAGTGGGTAAGTACTTGAATGTTTATAATACATAAGCCTATGTCTGTCTATAAATAACACTGGCTGACCGATTTTTTTTTTACTGTATAGATACAGTGCAGTCTTTGCAACTGCTGGTTCCACCAGAAATGTCTCGCAATAAATCATGATGAATGGGTGACATTTGCTCAAACTGGACATGACTGGCACTGTCCACACTGCACTGCGTGTGAATAAATATGGCAGACCAAAACTGTAAATTTGTCTGTTTGTCTGTCTGTCATCACAGTGAAACAAATAAAAATGTTCAAGTTCACAGGACGTGTACTGCTATATGTGTTCACGGGACGTGTACTGCTATATGTATGCACTCAAAACAGGACTGAAACGAGTCTTGATCACATGGGTGGACAAGGCAAGTCTCATCTGGCAATGTGAAATAAGGGGAAATCTGAGTTATAATGTGTTTTCACAAATGTGACCTGAAATGGGGGGTCTATAGACCTGAAATGGGGAGGTCTAGGTCGTGTTATTTAATAGTGAGGCACATGTATTCTGCGCCGCCAATGCAAAATATAGGAAATCTGAGATTTGATTTGTTTTCACAATTGTGAGAAGTGTTTCACAAGGCCAGATGCACATGAAATGCATTGCTCCTTATGTGTACTTGATTATAGGTCTGAAATGGGGGGTCTAGGTCGTGTTATTTAATAGTGAGGCACATGTATTCTGGTCCACCAATGCAAAATTGTCATGTCCAGCTCCGCCCTCCTTCCCAGTCCCATGTCATCTGCCCTAGCCCCGCCTTGTTTCCCTGTCTCTTTGGTTTCCCTTATGTCTGCCACGCCCCTGTCCTAAATGTTTCCACCTGCGTCTCGTTTCACCTCCATGTTTCAGTATATTTAAACCTCTCTGTTCTACCCTTTGTTGTTGGTCATTGTGTTCGTAGGTTCTTCCGTTGCCCTGCACAGCTCTGCTTTGTCTGCTCCTTGTCTTTTGTCTGGTTTAGGTTGTTGTGTGTGTGAGTCTCTAGTCCTTTATATGCCCTGCCTTGCTGTGTATGTTTGTTGTTGCTTCCTGTCTGCCTTGCGCTTCAGTTTATTTCAATTAGTGTTCGTCGTTCAGTGTTTGTTCCCTGTACTATCCCTCTACGACCTCCATGCCTGTTAAGCTCCTTAGTATCATCTTCCCTTTCCATTGGTTCTCCTGTATGCTCCTCATTCCTCTATGTTCCTAGGTTGTTTGTTTAGTTCTGGTTTATGCTTTTGGTTATAGTGTTCATGGTTAGTCTTGTATCTTACCTAGCCTTTCCCGGTTGTAGCTCCTGAGTGTTCATTATCTAGGTGTTTGTTTTGTATGCTGTCTTATATATATATATATATATATATATATATATATATATATATATATATATATACCGTTCAAAAGTTTGGGGTCACTTATAAATGTTCTTATTTTTGAAAGAAAAGCAGTTTTTTTTCAGTGTAGCTAACATTAAATGCATCAAAAATACACTCTATACATTATTAATGTGGTAAATGACTATTCTACCTGTAAACATCTGGTTTTTAATGCAATATCTACATAGATGTATGGACACCCATTTCCAACAACCATCACTCCAGTGTTTTAATGGTACATTGTGTTTGCTAACTGTGTAAGGAGGCTATTGGATATTTAGAAAACTCTTGAAAACCCTTGTGCAAGTAGGTTAGCACAGCTGAAAACAGTTTTGCTGATTAGAGAAGCTATAACACTGACCTTCCTTTAAGCTAGTTGAGAATCTGGAGCATTACAATTGTTGGTTCGATTAAACTCACAAAATGGCCAGAAAAAAACAACTTTCAATTGAAACTCGACAGTCTATTCTTGTTCTGAGAAATGAAGTCTATTCCATGCGAGACATTGCCAAGAAACTGAAGATTTCCTACAATGGTGTGTACTACTCCCTTCAGAGGAGAGCACAGACAGGCTCTAACCAGAGTAGAAGGAGAAGTGGAAGGCCCCGCTGCACAACTGAGCAAGAAGACAAGTACATTAGAGTCTCAAGTTTGAGAAATTGATGCCTCACAGGTCCTCAATTGGCAGCTTCATTAAATAGTACCCGCAAAATGCCAGTGTCAACGTCTACAGTGAAGAGGCGACTCCGGGATGCTGGCCTTCAGGGCACAGTGGCAAAGAAAAAGCCATATCTGGCTAATAAATGAAAAAGATTAATATGGGCAAAAGAACACAGACATTGGACAGAGGAAGATTGGAAAAAAGTGTTATGGACAGACGAATCAAAGTTTGAGGTGTTTGGATCACACAGACGAACATTTGTGAGACGCAGAACAACTGAAAAGATGCTGGAAGAGTGCCTGACACCATCTGTCAAACATGGTGGAGGTAATGTGATGGTCTGGGGTTGCTTTGGTGCTGGTAAAGTGGGAGATATGAACAAGGTAAAAGGGATTTTGAATAAGGAAGGCTATCACTCCATTTTGCAACACCATGCCATACTCTGTGGACAGCGCTTGATTGGAGCAAATTTCATCCTGCAACAGGACAATGACCCAAAGCACACCTCCAAATTATGCACAAACTATTTAGAGAAGAAGCAGGCAGCTGGTGTTTTATCGGTAATGGAGTGGCCAGCGCAGTCACCAGATCTCAACCCCATTGAGCTGTTGTGGGAGCAGCGTGACTGTATGGTACGAAAAAAGTGCCCATTAACCCAATCAAACTTGTGGGAGCGGCTTCTGGAAGCATGGGGTGAAATTTCTCCAGATTACCTCAGCAAATTAACAGCTAGAATGCCAAAGGTCTGCAATGCTGTAATTGCTGCTAAGGGAGCATTCTTTGACGAAAGTAGAAAGTAGAAAATTATTTCAAATAAAAAAAAAACATTATTTCTACCTTGTCAATGTCTGGACTATATTTCTATTTATTTTGCAACTCATTTGATAAATAAAAGTATGAGATTTCAGGGAAAACTAAATTGTCTCGGTGACCCCAAACTTTTGAATGGTAGTGTGTGTGTATATATATATATATATATATGGATATATATATACAGTTGTGATCAAATTTATTCAACCCCCACTGAAATAAAGTGTTTTGGCCAGTTTGACATTGATTTTGATCATTTCAGTCATCTTATTTACAATTATATCAAAGAGGCACTTATAAATTAGACAAACATAACATAATATTTATGATGGAATAACCACAAATGTCTTTACTGTGCTCACATCATTATCAGTTTTATTCAACCCCCTAGTGACATTATTTTTTAGTATTTAGTACAACATCCTTTTCCAGTTATGACAGCTTTCAAGCGTGAAGCATAGCTTGACACAAGTGTCTTGCAGCGACCTATGGGTATTTTAGCCCATTCTTCATGGGCAAAAGCCTCCAGTTCAGTCACATTCTTAGGCTTGCGCACTGCAACTGCCTTCTTTAGGTCCCACCAGAGGTTCTCAATTGGATTTAAGTCTGGTGATTGCGATGGCCACTCTAGAATGTTCCAGCCTTTCATGTTCAACCATGTAACGGAGATAGCCAAAGACATTGCAAAATCACAAAGTGGATTATTTTCACCTTGGAAGGCAAGAGACTAACCCAGCCACAGCTCTTTAAGTGTATGTAAACATAAACACTGGTCCTTCGCTCGGTAACAATCACCAAGGAATCCCTACTCCTAATGGCTCTCCTCTCCAAAAAGCTTAGGAAGACTTAACTTATCTGATCGTCTGAGAGTAAAACAAAGACCTTTAATATGCTCTGGCCAGGATCAACCCTTCTCAGGAGAGCACAGAGCACAAAGAGCAGGAAAGGCATGGAACCAATATCCAGCTTCCCAGCCTTCAGGCACCAGGACAGAGTACCTCTGAATTGAACATTATGTGATCTGTGGTTGATATAAAGAAACCAATCGTGATCTTTCATGTATTAAGCATTACGTAATGTTATCAGAATCTCTGTGGTTATATAATCACACCACATTGATGCATATCCATGTATTACTATAATTTCAGTAGTTAGATACACCTATCTTTGTAGCTTTGAATTGTATCGTGAAAGCATGTATGCGTATACATATTCTTGTGTGTTCTGCTGTTTAGATATGCATGCTCATTAAGTTTTGTGTGTTAAGGTCATAGAGACCTACATATTCTCGTATCCATGTGCTACATTGTTTGAGATCTCTCAATACACTTGTAATCCAGTGTAATGTCTAATTGAGATTTATATATCTATCTGAGTATCAAAATGTAATGTGTTATAGTAAGCATATACATATACATATATTAAGTTGTGTCACTTACCAAATGTAACCATGTTCATATGTGCTTTTGTGACCTCATATTTATACCTGTCTGTGCATTATGTGTCATTCAGTGTCCAGAAGTGGAAATTAAGAATGGCTCAAGGTATAGGCTGGTAGAGTCAAATTAATACTTATTTAGGCAAAGCATACAAATCAATTTATTTGGGAATCAGAGAATTCCAATTGTCTTGAAATTGTAATAGTCTGCTTTTGTCTACCATTAACTAAATCTCTGAGAGACGGGCAGGGTCACAAACCCCCCTTTTCTCCCTTCTCCCCTTTCTCTCCTTTCTCGGATTACCTCCTGTCCGGGCAGAGATTATGCATATTCAGGAATCAGAGTCCAATGATCACCAGAATAGCAACTCATGGGGAACTACAGTCACGCCCCTAAATGTTGCTTAAAAGGTGTCCCTCGAGAAGTGAAACGAAGAGTTGGAATGATGCCAAGAGATCGCAATTAAGTTCGAATTTATCTAACTTCTAGGAGATCTTCGTTATAAATTACTTCTCGAGAAAGTGTTTTATTTAGTCTGTGTCTTCGTCAAACTTACTTTGTTTTCATTGTTTTAAAGTCAAGCTCATCTTCCTTTCTTAGTTAAATTCGAGTTATTTCTATTTGGCCGATAGAAATTAACTTTAGTTCAACTTCGAAGTCCATCTCATCAAGTGAACTGCTACCCTTCAGCCACGACTGTGACGTCATCGCCATGTCTTAGCGATTCGAGCCGTCTTGAAAGACAGACTCAGCTGACCCAGCCACTTCAGGAGTGAACGAACATTGAACGCGCGTCGGTCGACACGCCTTCCTTCCCCCAGACACACGCACGGACGTGCCGGGCTACGTCACAGTAAGACCCAGAGTTCACGTGCTGTTTTGGGGTTGCCAGTTCGTCTGTTAGCGAACAATTATATCTCTACCTCCCAGAGTCCGATTTAGCAATAGTTGTTACTATAGTAATCTATGCCCGGATCTTCTCTTCATACTATCCTACTTTCTATTCTTTGGTGTTTACCATTAGGTATCTGGTTTGATTAGTAGATTCACGTATAGGTTTAGTTTCACTTTGAGCCATATCATCCCACATGTTATCCTTTATATCAATTGTCATATTAACCATTTAATAAATTTTGATATTTGTTCATTAATCTGGTCATGGTGGTAAATACATATTTTGATTGATGGTATTAGGTCACTGCGCGGAATCAGAACTTAACCCTTTGTTAATGAGACTGAGTAAACCATATTCCACCTATCTCCGTTATCACAATACTGGTTCCTGAGCAATCAGGATGGTGCCCCGTTCATAATCCATAAACTAACATATGTATCCGCTACATATATTGGTGCCCCGTGTGAGGGTTTCGTTGTCATATCTAGCTATTGGTCAGAAATGTACTGCTACCGTTATTAATTATTGCCATAATCCCGTGTCTTTACTGGTTGAATTTGAGCAAATGACTTGTGTTTTATGTTAAATGTTCCACGTCGTGTTTATGTCAGTGAAGCTTCCTGTAAATTAGCTGCAGCGCACTTGCCCTGGTGCAAATTTTGTACGTACGCGAGGCAGGGAGTTCCAGTCGCGGTTACCGATTGTAAATTCTTGTCTCGGCCATAAGCTGAGTTTACGCGAGTTCCGTAAATTCTGTCTGAAGTGGCCAAGCTCGATATTTCGGGGACAAGGTTCGGCCCTAGCCTGACAACGGACGAACCCTGGAAATACGAGTTAAAGGCGAGAGATTCTTCTTCGCGTTTATCCGAAGTTAATATCTTGTCTTGTCGGACAACTTGAGAGAGCTGCGAATTCCAGCATCTTAAGCCAAAGCCCGAGAGCCACAAATTGCAATTTAATCCTTTCAGGTGGCGCTTAGGCGCACGGTAAATTGTGTATTTGTGAATGCCACAGCGCGGTCGTTGCTCAACGATGAACCCATGGCAAATTAAATATTTATGAGTCTTAATTAACCTTTGAACAAGTAGTTGATATTGTGATAAAATTTTTAACATTGATTGTAATTGTGGAAACGCAGCGGTGCTCTTGCTGTTTTTCTCCTAAGTGCTGAACTAACGAAAAGATTGAACTAAACTATAGCATCTCTAGACGTGGTCGTCTGAGATCAGTGTACATCCTTCTGAGGTTAAGTTAAACTGAACGCAAACTGAAGCAGCGCCGAGACCCGTTTGAGTAGGCGGTGCTAAAATACGTCACCTCCGACGTAACTTGTTCCCTAGCGGAAAGGGGAACCTGTTAGCTGAACTAGCTAGCTGGCCTGCTAAGGCTAGCCTACTGTGTTGCGAAAGTAAATACTTTGTCTCCCTCGCGTGGAAAGCCACACATTGTTGCTAAGTATAATTGTTTAGCGCTCCCCAGTAGGAAGGAAACAATAGCTAAACTGGTTAGCTTTGGAAAGCTAGTCCTTGCCTTTTGAAACGTAGCGTTGTGTCTCCATCGTGCGGCTGCACATGGAATGTCAATGCAAGTGTTGAAACAGAAATTGCTTTAAAGATTTAAATGCCACATGCTGTTTATGTACCTAGTTAAAGCATTATAGTGTATTATACTGTACCATAAAGCCATTGTATAGAAGTGATTAATATTGAGTTATTAATGTTATTGTTGCTTAGATCCACTTGTACCAATTAGTAATAAATTGACTAAAGTTAATCAACCCCACAATCCTAGACTAAAGACAGCTCAACAGTTCTTGTTTTATAGTATTAATTAAGTGAAATTTTAATTTTAATTTTAATTGGAACTTACATTAAATCCCATATAACCAAATACTTCCCACTTATCTAGTCTTTTAAATAATTTTCTTTTTGTATACACATTATGTCTTATTTGTTGTTTTGATTCTTTTACTTTTCTAAGTAATTACTGAAACAATCATTTAAATCACATTTAACCATACCTTTATAATTCCCTATTTAGCCTTATATACATATATACCTACACATATAATCTATCAATTTATTCTTATTACTTCTATTTACTCAACGTTCCCTATTCTAGTCATACGTGTTGATTTAAAAGGTGTATATACCACATATGTTGATTGAGGGAAACAGGCAGAATACAGATTAGCGACTAGATCATTAGCCGCATCACTACAAACCTGTAACCCAAACAATAAATACCATCACATAATTCAAATAGGGAATAACCACCAGCCTAGCACATATCTTTCACTGTGGAGGTTCACAGTGGTTGCCACTGAGCCCCACACGTAGGTGTGGTTCTTGGGTGATCGTAGCCCTTGGTTGGCAGACAACAGTCCTGATACTATAGGGGATCCCACTGTAGAGAAGCTCACCTGTGAGAGCCACTGCACCTGGAACTTGTCAATTCTGAGTGTGACCCAAGAGCCCTGAACATCACGTTCAGCCGGCCTGGCTCTGACACCCAGTAGTTGATACAGTAAACGTGGGTCCTTGGTAATCCAGTGTGAGTCCTCTGACTGTGGGGGTGAACACCCTGGAGTGATATCCAGCCAGAGTTATTGCACCTGCCGCTAATCCAGACTGAATAGGGCAATCACTGTGAGCAGTGAACCCCCCTGAAACTCAGTTTGACACTATAGCGTGGGTCTTTAATCGAGGTGTGAGTATTTCCTCCTGAAGTTCCACAGTGAACCTCTGGATTTACTCCAAACCCGTGTTATCGCACCCATTGCTAGTCAGATCTGAGTGAGGCGTATACTTGCACAAGTAACCCCTCCTTCAGGTATTCAGCTCTGACGCAGTAGCGTGATCTTTAACTGTGGTAACGGGTCCTCCGCCTGGGGTTCCACCAACCTAGAGTTACTCATTGCTGGAGTTTTGCCGAACAGGAGACCGTTCACTGGAGTTCACGGCGGCGTGACGGTGTTCGGAGCAACCGCTCTAGCGCTCACTACAGTGAAAGAACTTAATACACAAACACATAAACTGCCATTAACACATACACATATCTGTTTTCTTTTATTTGTTTTGTTATTTACATACGGGTCAGACCACTACCCACATACGCTAGAAAATCTTGCAATAACTACCTTCAAACACCATCAGATCTAGCTGACCCAAGTCAAAACTCTAGCAGATAAAACCTAACTCACACACCATGAGTAAGTCAGGTCAGGCAAGCGCCCCAAAGAGAGACGACACCATGAGAGATGTAGAAGTCACCTTGCAGGAACTAACCAAAGACATAGTCCCTGGCTACTTAGAGGAAGCTCAACAAGCTGAACCCACTAGACTAACTGACCTCATGACTGACTGCATAGCATCACACATAACTAAACAACTCAAGGGTCGAGAGCTCACCGAGGTCATAAGCAAGATAGCCCTCTTGACCATCACACAGTTGAAAGCCGCTTATGATGAAAGAGACCAATGGCAGAAGAAGTTCAGTAATGCCATCCAAGTAAGCCGCCAAATAGAAGAAGAAAACACCCAATTAAGAAGAGAGATTGTTGAAGCCACCGAACTAAGAAACCAGATTCGAGAAGAAACTAATCTTGAAAGACAAGAACTCATGTCTGAATTGTCAAAGGCAAAGTATGACCTAGTAGTATCGCAACAAAATCAGCGCAAGTTAGAGGTCGAGTTCGCAGAGGCCAAAACTGAAACATGGAGTCCATCCTCACGAAGGGAACCCCCAGAGAGGAATCCTAATGCTCACAGACAAGATAAGCATCATATCCTGAACCCTGAACAGAACAGAAGGCCCGGGGGGGAGAATCCTTACTCGGAAAGACAGGGGCCCATGTCCAGCCACCAAGGTAGCCCAACAGGACACGCTGGCCTACCAGCCATGCATACTTTCATCCCAGGGCACCCATCACTTCCGCCAAGCAGATCCGCCCACTCAGGCCTAGCGAGCCATAGGTCTTCTTTAGAAGGACAGTCACCGGGAGGCTACCCACCTCTAGGACCCTCAGATAGGGATCTAGACAAAATAGCACGTAACATCACACGTTTCGAACCAAGGCCCAACTGTGTTAATGATGTCAGCATGTACTTAAAAGACATTGAGTACTATCTGAGAAAATTTCCACGCGCCACTGTAGACGACAAGGTGTACCTCATAAAAGTGACATCCAGCAGGGAGGTCAGTAGTTTCATTGAACGCCAGCCCCTCCAGATAAGGGCCGACTACAACCTGCTCTGGCGGGCACTAGAAGACGAATTCTCTAACCACCTACATCAGACGGGACTAACAGCCGCCATTGCAGTGAAACAGCAAAGGCAGGAGTCACCCCAAGAATATTACTCCCGCCTCCGTCAAGCCTATTTCGGGTCTCGCAATGAACCTGGAATGGAGGAAGACATGAACTTCAAAACATTGTTCGTCCAAAACCTCCACCCCAACACTAGCCACGTGCTAGGAGTAACGGCCTGCCCTCAAACGCTATCTAGCCGACAGCTCCGTGATCTAGCTGTAAAGGGTTTCGCCAAACACGCCCAAATGTCCAATCGGCGGTCCGAACCTCCGAATGTCTGGAGCCTGGAATCCCAGCCCCCACCGTTAGAGCTCGAAGGGGCCCCAGGACGGGCACTCTCAGGTTCGACCCCTGCTCCTGAGGCTAGGGGACGCCCTCGATCACGAACACCCGATGAAGGACGCAGACACTCTCAATCCCGATGGAGGGAACGAAACAGAGACCGGTCCAACTCAGCCACCAGACGAAGTTCCTCCAGAGAGCGTCAGGTCACGTTCTCAGACCCTCCGAACGGAGAGCAGACTCACCGCAATTACAGAGGGAACAATACACTCCCACACATGAAGTCGTACTCCTACAACAGGCCGCCATACGATAGTCAACAAGACGAATCCGAAGAAAGACATCGTAAGTCGTATTATAAAAGAGAACCCCAGCCTAGAGAAAAGGCCACTGACAATGCCAACCCCCTTGGAAACATGAGCCAAGAAGATCTAGAGTTCATCAAACGAATAGTGGGAACCCTTCAAGCCACTAAAGCCCCGAAAGTTGACCTCCTCTCAGTCACATCTCTGAATGAAGGAAATCCCCGACTACAAGCTCCCGAACAACACCAGAGCACAGAACAGGAACTCTCCAGAACGTTCAGTGAACCCGAGATCGTGCCCTATCGTCCACCAACTCCGTATAGGGGGGGGAAAGACACCGATACAAGCCCCCAAGGAGAGTTGAACTGCACCCCTCATAGTGCAGTATTAGTAGTGCAAGTAGACCCAAGAGAAAGACTGAACCAGGAGGACCCCTCCATCATTCGAGGTGAACCTCCATTCCAACAGTTCCTAGGACACCTCAGTGAGAAAGGAGTCGCACGCAAATTCTACCTGTCAACTAGGCTGGAAAATAGATTGATTCAAGAAGCCCTCCTAGACACTGCGTCTGACATCACCTTAATGTCAACCGCCCTGTTCCATCAGATTAGAGCCATCGCCAGGAAGGCTAACAAAGAAATACAACTTCACAGATACCCCTTAAACGTCCAACCCTACTCACACACAAGCATAGCGTTGGATAAAATGGCCTTAATCCACCTGGCCATTGGCCCAATGAACCTGGTTCACCCAGTTCACATTTCTCCCCTAGAGGCCATTCCCTTTCTCATCGGCAAAGATCTCCTTAACCGATTCGAACCACTAATTGACTTCAAACAGTTAAAGATCTGGGCACAAGTCCGGGAACCATTACCGGCCTCCTTAACCGGTCCCCCATCAACGTGCCACACGTTTGAAATTCAAGCCACCCTACCTGATCACATGTGGAGGCCACAAAGTCTGACAGACATAGAAGTTACCATACCGAGTCCTGACATGCCACTACCTGCCTGGCCCCCCAGCAAGTGCCTCGAGGATCGAGACACCTTCCTGTGCGCCATAAATCCGACCACAGGAAAGGAAGAACACTCCCCACAGATTGTCAATGGGGTAGAATTAGAGGGGTCCGCTGTCAGCAATGCTGTCCTAGCTCTATGGGCTGACAAGTCAGCCATTAGCCAAGACCTTTTAGACAAGTTAAGACAAGGCAATCCAAACCTACGAGTGGTCGAGAGATCGGGACGCTTCCCCCTTGATCCCACACCCACTGGGACCATCGCCTCCCTGGGCATCTGTGCTCTCAAATTGCGTTGGAACCAGAGAGAGCTAACACACTTCTTCTTAGTCATTCCCAACTTGCCCCACTCAGTCTACATTGGGGGCGACATCCTGGTTCGACTAGACGTGCATGTAGACACACTCAATGATATCCTCTGGTCTCTAACTAAAGCTCAGAGTGATTGGAGCTGTCCAGAAGACGACCGCCTGAGATCAGGACAAACCATTCCAGAAGCATGCCAAGTATCTAACGACACCACGGTCACCGTACCAGCCCTAACAACCAATGTGCCCCTAGGACTAGTCATAAGGCCAGGCCAACACCTAGACCACACCTATGCGCTCTTCCAACCTTCTCCACGGTTCTTTGAACTAGGCCTTACGGTTGAAGCTACCCCATTGGTAGAACTGAGAGCTAGAACGGCCTACCTGTTTATTCAAAACAATGGCACTCAGGACATAACAATCCCAGGGTCAAGCCCACTAGGTTGGCTAATCAGCACAAAATTTCATGACTTTGAACTAAGAATTCCAGTAATAGGCCCACTTCCTCCACCACTACTATCCACGTATCCAGGAGAGGAAGTCATCTACACCAAACCCTCAAAAGCCATCGCTTTGTTCTCTGCCCTGAATCTCGGCAATGAAGCCCTCTGCCGAATGGACCTGGAAAAAGACAATCAAATCACCCTGCACACCGTCCATTCCCTCTCTGCCAATCCTGCCACTAAACCAGAACCAGAGACATCATCGGCAGGAGATGCAGGGGGGTCTCTCGAACATCCGCTTACTCTGAAGCAAGAACCAGATGCAGAGTTCTCAGCCCAAATAGAACAAATCCTAGCAGAAGCAGAGGCCTTGCAAACTGCAGAAGAAAAAGGACAGCTGAGAGACCTCTTGTTTAAATACCAAGCTTCCTTCGCAAAGGACTCCTTGGACTGTGGCCTAACCACCATTCACTCAATACGCATACCAACCACTCCAGGTGCGCCCCCAACCTTCGTACGGCAATACAAAATCCCACTAGCATCCTACGAACCAGTACAAGAAATCATAGACAGTTTGTTAGACAAGGGAATCATCAGACCATGCAACAGCACTTATTCTGCCCCCCTTTGGCCTGTCATGAAACCAAATGGCAAATGGCGGCTCACAATCGACTACAGGAAACTCAACCAGCAGGTCCCACTGTCCAGATGGCCGATGACTCAACTCGAACAAGAACTTCCCAAAGTCAGAGACGCCAAATATTTCTCCACCATCGATGTAGCCTCCGGATTTTGGACCATACCAGTGCAGGCAGAAGACCAACACAAGCTGGCTTTCACGTTCTCAGGTAAACAATATACCTTCACGCGATGCCCCTTTGGCTACGCCAACTCCCCAGCTGAGTTTAACATCTTCCTGAACAAGGCATGCCCTGACGCACGTGAACGTGGAACTCTCATTTATGTAGACGACATCTTGATGAGGAATCACACCTTGGAAGCCCATCTGGAAGAGATCGACCACATCCTAGGACAACTTACGGCCGCCGGAGCCAAAATCTCGCTCTCTAAGTGCCAGTGGGGCAAAACCAAGGTCAATTACGTCGGCCTCCTCGTCGGTACGGATGGTGTAGAACCCCAGGTTGGCCGTACACAAGGAGTGGCCAACATCAAAGCTCCTACCAACGTCTCTGAGCTCCGCAGCTTCCTGGGGGTGTGCAACTATTCGCGTCAGTTCATTGAACACTACGCAGACCTGGCTAGACCATTGTATGACCTACTAAAAAAGGACACACCATTCATTTGGGACAACTCCCAAGAACAGGCCATGCAGGCCCTGAAGACCAAACTATGTACCGCCCCTTGTCTCGCATACCCTGACACCACACGAGAGTTTCATTTAGAAATAGGATTCTCTGACCACTGTCTGAGCGCTGGCCTGTACCAACTACACGACCAAGACCGACGGGCAGTAGCTTATGCGAGCAAAACCCTGTCAGCCCCAGAGCTCAAGTACACTGACTGCGAAAAAGCACTACTAGCTACAGTGTGGGCAGTGAAACACTTCGCGAACTACCTAGGTGGACAGAAGGTGATCATCGAGACTCAACACCAACCGGTAGTCTTCCTCAACAGCCAGCGAATCAGAGAGGGCGTGGTCACAAACGCTCGAGTTGCAGCCTGGCTGATGGCGTTACAAAGTTTCGACCTGGAAGTCAGATATGCCCAGAACAAAAAGACACCTTTGGACATGGAACTGGCCAACTGCCGAAGATGTGAGACAGACAACCCAGCCTATGACACCCCAATCCAAGACCAAACATCCATGACACCTGCCAATCACCGATTCTTCGATACCAACATCTGCAATGGCCTGACAACTGCCTATGTAGATGGCTGCTCGTTCCACCATGAAAAAACCCAGCTACACGCAGGGGTGGGAATAGTATGGGTCAACAACAAACCACTGGAACCACAAAAATTCCAACTAGGCGCTCAGTCGTCGCAATACGCTGAAATAGCCAGCATCCTCATCACATTGCAACAAGCAATAGAACACGGGATCGACACGTTGGTCATCTGCACAGACTCCAACTATGCCCGACTTAGCTTCACATGCCACTTCACAACATGGAAAGCCAATGGTTTTATAACCTCCAACAAAAAACCAATCAAACACCAGGATCTCTTTGTGGCCTGTGCAAACTTAGTGGAGGCACATGACATGATAGTCTACTGGAAAAAGGTGAAAGGCCATTCAAGAATCCCTGGGGAGGACAAGACCCTTAATGACCAGGCCGACAGGCTGGCCAAACAGGGAGCACTAAATGGCACTCCATGGACATTCGATGCCACCGACTTCCCTCCCTCACCCAACCCATCGGTGATGGTACTTACAAGATCACAAACCAACGGAGACCCAAGAAACACCCCGACACAAGCCGTGTCTGCATCAGTTCAACCTGAGCTTTCTGATGCGGATCTCCTCACCTTACAGGCCCAGGATCCAGCCATCCACAAGATGGCTCTGTACCTGTCCGACCCCCTTAAAAACGACATCTCCGATTCAGACTGCAAAACTGTCCCTGACCTTAAAAACCTGTTCAATGCTCAAACTTCTCTCCGCCTAATCAAGGGTCTGCTAGTGTATGTCTCCAAGGATCTCACTTCACCTGCGTTCGTGGTTCCTCGGAGCCACAGGGGGGTGATGCTGACCCATGTCCATGACTCTCCAAGTGCAGGCCATAAAGGAGTTAAGGCCACACATAAAGCATTGCAACAGGTCGCTTACTGGCCCGGCATGATAAAAGATGTGAAAAACTACATCAAAGGCTGCCTAGTGTGCTGCCAGTTCCAGCCCTCAGGTCTGACCCACAGAGCCCCACTGCAAAAACGAGGAATAACCTTTCCTTGGTCAGACCTCCAAATTGATTGGGTGGGACCGCTCACTAAATCCACTCGAGGAAATAAGTATTTCCTCACAGTCACCTGCGCATTCACCAAGTGGGTGGAATGCCTACCTGCCCCAAATGACACGGCTCTCACCACGGCGTACCTACTGATGAATCACGTTATCTCAAGATTCGGACTACCTAGCCGAGTCAACTCTGATCGAGGTACACACTTCACCGCCGAGGTGATGCAACAGTTGTGGGAACTGCTAGGTGTGAAGGCAAACTTCCACATCAGCTATCATCCCCAAGCGTCTGGTCAGGTAGAGAGGGCCAATCGAACAGTGGTCAACATGCTGAAGAAATACGTGTCTTCCAACCACCGGGACTGGGACATCAAACTGCCCCTGGTGCTCATGGCTATACGAGCAACCCCTAGTGACTCAACAGGAGTTTCACCATTTGAGCTAATGACTGGTAGGCAGATGACCCTTCCCCTACATTTATTGTACCAACCAGGAGAGGCTAGCATAGCTACTGCCTACACCACTGATCAATACATGACTGACCTTCACAAACATCTCAAGACAACATTCGCTTTTGCACAACAACACCTAGGGAAGAGCGCAAAAGGACGTAAAGCTTACTATGACATAAAAGCGTCCCGCCATGAGTTCCAAGTGGGGGACAAGGTGTGGTACTACGTTTTCGTCCCACCTACAGGCAGGGCCCGACAGAGCACAGGGAAACTAGCTCGAAAGTTCTGTTCACGTTGGACAGGGCCCTACATTATCACTGACAAGCTCTCCCCAGTGGTCTACCAAATCAAGGTACCTCAGAGAAGTGAGAGTCCAACCTTTAAGTGGGTTCACCGCAACCAAATCAAAGCCTATGAGTCCATTACCAGAGAGCAGGCAAACCCGAAAGAGTAGTCCGGGCCCGCTAGATTAGAGTAGAGCTATCTACACTTTTTCACCCACACTCTACTCTGCTCATTTCTTCTTCTCCTTTTTCTTCCACCCATAATGTGTGTTAACCAAAACCATCTTGGTACCCTAGACACCTAGTGGGGGTGATGTCCCTGGCAGTGGCCAGGGGAAAGACAAGTTAGATAAGGATCTAGTTGTCATAGAATTACCCTTGTAGTGCATGATGAAGATAATGTCATCTGAGTTATCCAAACCTTTCAACTATAGGATTTCCTTAACTTTCTCTTCCCTTCGCAAGGCAACCCCAATGAAGCATGTGAATGTTGGTGTCATGTTATGCTCTACATCCTTCAGCTCTCTCCATCTTGTGGTCTGATGTCCCTTTGTCATCGACACCATACCAAGTGGGGGATATGTAACGGAGACAGCCAAAGACATTGCAAAATCACAAAGTGGATTATTTTCACCTTGGAAGGCAAGAGACTAACCCAGCCACAGCTCTTTAAGTGTATGTAAACATAAACACTGGTCCTTCGCTCGGTAACAATCACCAAGGAATCCCTACTCCTAATGGCTCTCCTCTCCAAAAAGCTTAGGAAGACTTAACTTATCTGATCGTCTGAGAGTAAAACAAAGACCTTTAATATGCTCTGGCCAGGATCAACCCTTCTCAGGAGAGCACAGAGCACAAAGAGCAGGAAAGGTCTACACTCATAAACTTAAATCACAGGCCTATCTGATTCTCCAAGGTTTGACCCCATTTTATAACACCTTGAATTCTTGTGTTAAGACCCAGAACTAAAGGTGCAATATTTTAGAAATCCTTGTAACTCCAAATCTGAACTGTACACGGAATTGGAATTCAGCTTACAGGAACCAGCTCGGCGGATGCAGTCTAGAGACACCAAACATGACTATCTTTCACCCAAGGGAAGGACAATTATGCATGGAACCAATATCCAGCTTCCCAGCCTTCAGGCACCAGGACAGAGTACCTCTGAATTGAACATTATGTGATCTGTGGTTGATATAAAGAAACCAATCGTGATCTTTCATGTATTAAGCATTACGTAATGTTATCAGAATCTCTGTGGTTATATAATCACACCACATTGATGCATATCCATGTATTACTATAATTTCAGTAGTTAGATACACCTATCTTTGTAGCTTTGAATTGTATCGTGAAAGCATGTATGCGTATACATATTCTTGTGTGTTCTGCTGTTTAGATATGCATGCTCATTAAGTTTTGTGTGTTAAGGTCATAGAGACCTACATATTCTCATATCCATGTGCTACATTGTTTGAGATCTCTCAATACACTTGTAATCCAGTGTAATGTCTAATTGAGATTTATATATCTATCTGAGTATCAAAATGTAATGTGTTATAGTAAGCATATACATATACATATATTAAGTTGTGTCACTTACCAAATGTAACCATGTTCATATGTGCTTTTGTGACCTCATATTTATACCTGTCTGTGCATTATGTGTCATTCAGTGTCCAGAAGTGGAAATTAAGAATGGCTCAAGGTATAGGCTGGTAGAGTCAAATTAATACTTATTTAGGCAAAGCATACAAATCAATTTATTTGGGAATCAGAGAATTCCAATTGTCTTGAAATTGTAATAGTCTGCTTTTGTCTACCATTAACTAAATCTCTGAGAGACGGGCAGGGTCACAAACCCCCCTTTTCTCCCTTCTCCCCTTTCTCTCCTTTCTCGGATTACCTCCTGTCCGGGCAGAGATTATGCATATTCAGGAATCAGAGTCCAATGATCACCAGAATAGCAACTCATGGGGAACTACAGTCACGCCCCTAAATGTTGCTTAAAAGGTGTCCCTCGAGAAGTGAAACGAAGAGTTGGAATGATGCCAAGAGATCGCAATTAAGTTCGAATTTATCTAACTTCTAGGAGATCTTCGTTATAAATTACTTCTCGAGAAAGTGTTTTATTTAGTCTGTGTCTTCGTCAAACTTACTTTGTTTTCATTGTTTTAAAGTCAAGCTCATCTTCCTTTCTTAGTTAAATTCGAGTTATTTCTATTTGGCCGATAGAAATTAACTTTAGTTCAACTTCGAAGTCCATCTCATCAAGTGAACTGCTACCCTTCAGCCACGACTGTGACGTCATCGCCATGTCTTAGCGATTCGAGCCGTCTTGAAAGACAGACTCAGCTGACCCAGCCACTTCAGGAGTGAACGAACATTGAACGCGCGTCGGTCGACACGCCTTCCTTCCCCCGGACACACGCACGGACGTGCCGGGCTACGTCACAGTAAGACCCAGAGTTCACGTGCTGTTTTGGGGTTGCCAGTTCGTCTGTTAGCGAACAATTATATCTCTACCTCCCAGAGTCCGATTTAGCAATAGTTGTTACTATAGTAATCTATGCCCGGATCTTCTCTTCATACTATCCTACTTTCTATTCTTTGGTGTTTACCATTAGGTATCTGGTTTGATTAGTAGATTCACGTATAGGTTTAGTTTCACTTTGAGCCATATCATCCCACATGTTATCCTTTATATCAATTGTCATATTAACCATTTAATAAATTTTGATATTTGTTCATTAATCTGGTCATGGTGGTAAATACATATTTTGATTGATGGTATTAGGTCACTGCGCGGAATCAGAACTTAACCCTTTGTTAATGAGACTGAGTAAACCATATTCCACCTATCTCCGTTATCACAATACTGGTTCCTGAGCAATCAGGATGGTGCCCCGTTCATAATCCATAAACTAACATATGTATCCGCTACAACCATGCTCTAGTGGACTTGGATGTGTCCTTCGGATCATTGTCCTGTTGGAAGGTCCAACGTCTCCCAAGCCGCAGGTTTGTGACTGACTCCATCACATTTTCCTCCAAGATCTCCTGGTACTGAAGGGAATTCATGGTACCCTGCACACGTTGAAGCTTTCCTGTACCATTAGAAGCAAAACAGCCCCAAAGCATAATTGACCCCCCGCCATGCTTCACAGTAGGCAAGGTGTTCTTTTGTTCATAAGCCTGGTTCTTCCTTCTCCAAACATAGCGCTGGTCCATTGTCCCAAACAGTTCTAATTTAGTTTCATCTGACCACAGTACACTGTTCCAAAACCTTTGTGGCTTGTCCACATGACTTTTGGCATACTGCAGTCGACTTTTCTTGTTCTTTGGAGTCAGCAAGGGGGTGCGTCTGGGCGTTCTGGCATGGAGGTCTTCGTTATGCAGTGCGCGCCTTATTGTCTGAGCTGAAACTTCAGTGCCCACATCTGACAGGTCTTTTTTCAGTTCCTTAGCAGTCACGCGGGGATTTTTCTCCACATTACGCTTCAGGTAGCGCACAGCAGTCGCGGTCAGGATCTTCTTTCTGCCACGACCAGGTAACGTTTCCACTGTGCCCTTTAACTTGAACTTGCGAATGATACTTCCGATAGTGTCTCTTGGAATATTTAACAACTTCGCAATCTTTTTATATCCATTGCCATTCTTGTGAAGAGCAATAACCTCTTCTCTTGTCTTCTGGGACCATTCTCTTGCCTTCACCATGCTTGGAAACACACCAGTAGATGTCTAGAAGGAGCTGAGTATCACAGTCCTTTTAAATCTGCCTAATTGGTGCTTATCATGCTTGATTGCTGCTCGTTGACATCCACAGATGTTTTCAATACCTGATGGAAAACACTGGAATGAACCTCTGTTCTTAGGAGTGGTAGTCGTAAAGGGGTTGAATAATTGTGTCAATGAAGAAATCACAAAAAGGCCATTTAATACTTTATGACAAAAAAAATTGATGCTATCTTAGTTGCATTTAGTTCTTTAACAAGTCCTTGTAAGATTTCATTATGAACACAATTACAAATGTGCACTGAATTCCATAAAACCCTTCGCAGCATTGGGGGTTGAATAAATTTGATCACAACTGTATATATATATATATATATATATATATATATATATATATATATATATATATATATATATATCCATACATGTGTATTTAGTTGTGTTCGTTCTAGTTTGTTTAGTATATCCTTTGTCGTGTTTATTCTTTGGTTCCATAGTTCACCTATCTGTTAGTCTTAGTCTCTCATGTCTTCTCTGTTTAGTCGGTTGAGTTTGTGTGTGTTTCCCGGTACTCTTGTGACTCCCCTTTACTTAAGTTATCCGTTCATGTTCAGTGTCTCACGTTGATTATTTAAATAAAGTCCACATTCCTGCATTTGCGTCTACCCGCCTCCGTCAATCGTTACAAAATGAAATGGGGGGTCTAGGTCATGTTATTTAACTGTGAGCCCCATGTATTCTGCACCACCAATGCAAAATATAGGAAATTTGAGCTTTGATGTGTTTTCACAAATGTGAGAAGTGTTTCACAGAGGTGGGACCAAGTCAGTGTTTTGCAAGTCTCAAGTAAGTCCAAGTCTTTATCCTCAAGTCCCGAGTCATGTCTCAAGCAAAGACAGTCAAGTCAAGTCAAGTCTCGAGTCAAGACAGGCAACAGTCAAGTCAAGTCCCAAGTCTGAAACTTGGAATTTCAAGTCCTTTCGAGTCTTTTTTTTTTTTTTAACCAATGTTGCAGGTATATTTTAAATGTAAATAATAGACATGTGTTCTTTTTTAAATCTGTATTCTCCTCAAATCTTGATAAAACATGTGCAACTGAAAACACGAAGTATAAAAAAAATTTAAATTACACCTCTTTATTGCACAGTTCAATTTGTTAAAATTACCTGCAAAAATATTCATACTTTAAACTACAATTTTCCAGAAATAAATATTCTGTGAAAAAGTCATAAGTAGAACTCCATGTTCAAATAAAAAGTACTGATATTTTCACAGTACAATACAAAGAACCATAACAGCATTTTCCCTCTCTTCTCTTATCTGGTTTCTTGGAGAACATGTGTGTCCATGTGTGAGTGACATAAGACAAACAAATATAAGAACTGAACAATTAACAGGAATCAGGAATGCAACTTTAGACATTTCAGTAAACTATTCTGCATTGCATTTGCAAAAGACCAAACTGGCCAAAAGTCTGTGTCATTTGTGCACGATGAGGCCGTAGAATGATATCCCCATAGCTGAAAACTCGCTCCACTTTTGTCAATATATTTTTTTCTCGACGTAGATGTCTTCAAATACACAATCCATGCTGAGATAGAACTGGATATGATGGTGACAGAGAGAGGCTCTCTTCCCTGAGTTCAGATACAGAACCCAGGGTTGCCAACTCTCACGCATTGAGCGTGAGACACACGCATTTGACCGTCTTCACACGCTCTCACGCCACACATCCGATTTCTCACGCCGGAAAAAAAAATCTAGTTTATTTACCTCTGATCCTTTCAATGAGTTACTAGTTCGCTCTGGTACCAACCACTGGCGATCGATCGATCGCGAAATAATACTTAATTTGTGTCCATTTTACACCCCGCCCGGTAACAATTCACGTTCGCTGACCCCCCCCCCCCCCCCCCATTCATTTAAAAATGAATTAAATTAAATGAAATTAATGGGGCACACTTTATAAATATTAATATGCGTTTTAAAATTTAGATTTGGGGTAAAAAAATCAAGTCTTTGCAAGTAAACAGGTTCAAGTCCAATTCAAATCCCAAGTTATTGGTGTAAAAGTCCAAGTCAAGTCTAAGTCTCTGAATATTTTTTCAAGTCAAGTCAAAAGTCTTAATATTAATGACTCGAGTCTGACTCGAGTCCAAGTCATGTGACTCGAGTCCCCACCTCTGGTGTTTCACAAGTCCAGATGCACATGAAGTTCAGTCTTGGCACTGAAGCGTTTACCGACTAACATGAACTCTTCGTTAATTCCTAGATGTAATCTTTTCACATCTTCTAAATGTATCTTTATTGAAAGCCACTGTGTGGGGATAAATTCACAATATGTAGGAATTACATAATAGGTATTTGGGTCATTCCAGGATTTTGGTACATTTCCTGTCCCACCACTTAAATTTCAAATGTACATATCCAAAATATCTAAATGTACATATCCAAAATATCTAAATTTTTTTAAACATTGTACTTGTTATAAGACAAACTGTAAAATTTGGTGGAAAAATAAGCGCCTTAGATATTATTCAAAAGACCGAATACCTTTGAACCACCTCAAAAAATGGCCATTTTCTCTTGTCCCACACATTGGGTGACCAACTCCTTTGCCAAATTTAACAATTAAAATAAACTCTAAATAAATTACTTCCTCTTGTATATTGTTGAAATGCATCTCCTTTACTTATGAAAACAACTTATTTGGTCTACATTGTATTGCATGTCACAGTTTTTACACTATTAAGTTGTGTCCCACAACATGCGCGCAACCCTGTTACCATAAGGAATTTTATCTGGCAGAGAAAGGGTTAAAAATATTTGTGTACTAGCACAAAGGAATTTGAATCACAAGGACATTTCCTGCCCACATGGCAAGAAAAATGATAAGTGCTCTAACAATTTTCAAGGTTTTTTTCCAAATATGTTTGTCCAAGTTGTGTGTGTCACTCAGTGAATGCAACCCTGTTCCTCATATTGTAAGACTAATATTGAGTAGAGTCAAAATTTACTTTATATACTTATATAACCATATTTATCCTTGATCTTGTATACATAGCTAAATTTTACAGTGAGCATCTGTTCCTGGGGTAGATCACAACTTAGCCTAAATTTGCAACCCTGTTAGTCGCAACCCTGTTACTGCATACCAATTTACTGCACACCAATCTAATAAAGAAAAAACTTCTTCCATATCTGAGATTGACGAATCAAACTTTTTGATAGTTTATAACCTGTAGATTATAAATATATGATTTAAAATGATCAAATTGAAGATCAAATTTTCAGAAGTTACCACCCCTGAAATGTACCAAAATCCTGGAATGACCCATTTATCGCATACTGAGCCAACTACCGCGGTGTTGTGATGCCAATGCAGTGGCGTGCGCAGAGATTTATATCCAATATTAACTATATACATTCATGTCCTTCAGTTAACTTCTGTTTACCCTCCACTGTTTGCAGGCCTTGTTGCATATATTTTGCAATTAGTAAATCAATATAGGCCTACAATTAAGACAGTAAAAATACCAAAAAGTACGAGAAGGAGTTATAGGCTACTGAGTGTTGTCATTAAATGAATGCAGCATTTTTCACAGGTAATGGGGAACTTCCCGTTTCTTCTTTCACAAATGAATGTGTTAATTTATGTTGTCTAACAAAACCTATACAACAGAAAACGTTCAGCTTAACACATAGATTTGCAAACTCTACCTTAATAATAATTATTTGTATGTGGTCGTCCTCACGTTATCTATCATTGATTTGGGCTAGAGCGACTAGTTTATCAGGTGACCAGTCGGATAAAAATGCTTAGTAGTTTGGTGCTGTATGAGACATTTTACTGCACAACAAAATGATTTCACGTTGGGCTTAGAGTGCAAACGGTACGATTTGGCTTGACGTGTGTGTGCGACCTGGCTGGTCGGGCACGGGAGAAGAAGTCTATCTGTGACCGTGCGTGCTGTGCTGAAAACGCTTCCATCCACTCGCTGAACTAAACTGCGCATCTGGTGTTAAAGGAAGAGAGAGGTCGGGTGTGTGCGAGGTGGTGGCTCATTTCAGGGCATTGTTTTTAATTTCAAACCGACCTCAGTAAAATGAAAACCGAAGTTTCAGAGTTGGTGGTGCTTTAGCACCACCTGATATCGTGTGCACGCCACTGTGCCAATGTAAAGCATGATGTGAGAAATGAACCAAATCGACTGGGGAAAACTGTATTGTGTTCATTAGTGTGTGTTTGGTTTGCTGACTGCGTCTTTGTGTAGCGTGCGCGTGCACACTTGCGAGTGTTTGTGTGTTAACATCCCCACCAATGGTGTTTGTGTTCTCTGTGTCGCTGCAGTATATCTAGACTGCCAGAGCCTCTGAGCAGCTACGATTTTAGCATGGACGACGTGACAGGTACAGCTGATTGATTTTCTCTCTCTCTCTCTCTCTCTCTCTCTCTCTCTCACACACACACACACACACACACACAGTAGGGGATACTATACTCAAGGCAGACAGAGGTGCATGAATAACTAGTAAACGGAGGCGTATCTCCCCATAAATAATAACAACAAATTACGTTCGCTTCAATTTTACATCCACTATGACAGTATTGGTATAGGTCTGAAAATTGTCTTGCCCACAGGTCAGAGCTCTCTGCCAAATCTGGCCCCGCAGAAAAATATAGTTGAATAGCCCTGCTCTAGACTATGGCAACCAAAAAGCTAACGGCATGATTTGAGCGTTTTACTGACAACAGCAAACATTTTTAAGGAGACACGTACAAATAAAATGGTATTAAACAAACTCTTTTTAGTCAGAGTAGCCTATCGTGATCAATGACTGCAAAGTCATATCTATCTCACATAGCCTTACACTAGCCTGCTCTCCAGGCTAGTAAAAAAATCCCTTTTAGACTAGTTGCACCTTGTTATATTTGATCAGCCCCTCCCCAACAATATTACAGGCCCGTAGCCAGGGGGGATCGGAGGGTTCGTTCGATCCCCCCCGCCCCCTCCCCCTTCCCCCGTACACACATGCCCCTCAAGATAGGTAGGCTATTCAATGAATGAATTGTTAATCTCCGGTGGATATACAGACAAACAAATAAGGACAGCAACAACAGACTCACAACAAACATATAACAGCTCGGTTAACCAACATAATAAGTAGGAAAACCAAACGTAAAGCAGTATCATTTAATTCGCACTGCAGTATGACATATTCAAGGGTGATTAACTCACAACGCAGTCTGTCGTCCGTCCGCTCTTCTCTTATAACAACTGACGTCTTCACTTTACCATTAATATTTTAGACGTAGCCTATAATATAATTTAAATTATATGAATCATGCCCAGTCCTACATTTTAAAATGGAGAAGAATACGACATCCAAAAGGCATGGCCTGCGTTATGTTCGTAGCCCTCTGTTGAAATTACTAGTAAAAACTAGTAGTACAACCGCAATAGTTAAACCGAGAGCGTATCCACGGTCCTGTGTGTCACGCGATGGTGAATACCGTTCGAAAGAACTGAATGGTACGAAGTCTAATCACATTTCATTTCATTATTAGTTCATTGTTTTTGAATTATTGTTTGTAATCAACATTAATCAAATACTTTAGGTATATTTTAGGAACGTTCGTATTACAGATTCAGCCGATGTTCTGACATTTATCTGGAAGTGCAGAGCAATGCGCGTTTGCACGGTGACGTCGTATTAGAAGCGCCGAGCCCGGTTTAACCCACGTCTACGCAGAAGCGCAGAATGACCGCAACAGTCCCTTCCAATAATAATTCTTTGCAGGATATCCAGTTTCAGAACACGTCAAGAATGTGTTACTCGCTTGTACATAAATATTTACTATAAACATATAACGAAAATGTAAAATTAATTACACTTCAAATAAACTTCAAATACAATATTTACAAACAATAGGCCTATAGCTACTGCATATCACTCCTTGCCAAGGGCTATTAGTTAACATGCGTAAATGCGTTACATTATGTATTATTTCATTTACTATCAGGTCTTGTGCTACAAAATCGATATGTGTAGACATGTATGCGTAAAATAATATTTCAACAGCATGTTTTTATTGTTGGTGTTATTCGCATCCACAAATTCCTACAGTTGAAGACTGCGGTAATGTTCGTTTCACATTCGCATTTTCGGAATTCTTTCTTCAAAAGCTTTAAGACATTATCAGCAAACGTGCCAAAATATGCAAATTCTTATTTCTGGCAATTGTTGACATGTTTATTTTGAATGTACCAAGCGTCTAAGGCACCGTCTACAAATTACCTTAACAAGGACGCAAGTGGCAGTCGCAGAGTCCACCGAGCACCCCCACTCAGATTTTTGCAATAATCGCTTTTAAACGGTTCATCATAAGACCACAGAACAAGTTGTATTACATAAAGTGCATCCTAAACAACAACCTACAGCTCAGAGATGGGTACGCTATTTCTACCTCTTGCCTAATTGTAGTGGTCAGTTTTTGTTAAAAAATTTCAATATCTTTCCATCATATGACTACAAAACAAGTTGTATTACATAAAGAGCATGATGAACGATGACCTACAAATCTTGAAGGGGTATTTATACCTTGCACAAGTTTGTAGTGGTCAGTTTTTGTCAAATAATTTCGGATGCATGTAATGTAATATAACTTGTTTTATGCTTCTACAGTATTATGGACCTTTTAAAAGCTATTGACATTTTTAGACAACAACTGACCACTACAAATTTGTGCAAGGTATAAATACCCATTTATGGTCTTATGATGAACTTATGAAGTGCGCAGTGCTCTGTGGACTCTGCGACCGCCACATGTGTCCTTGTTAAGGTAATTTGTAGACGGTGCCTTAGACGCAGTGACTTTACTACGTTTACTGTAAAATAATGTCAACAATTTTAAATATGTCTATTCCCGACGTAATGAAAGGTGTGGGTGTTTGTTTTGGTTGCCAGAAATAAGAATTTGCCTATTTTGCCACTTTTGCTAATACTGTCTTAAAGCTATTGCCTAAATGACTATTGACCCGTAGAGAGTAGTCATGAAGGACATCCAAGCACAGCTGCCCCCACACTGGATCCCCTACAATTCACGTATCGTCCCAACCGTTCCACGGATGATGCCATCACCACCACCCTCCATCTCATTCACCTGGAGAAGAGATCCATATGCAAGAATGCTGTTCTTAGACTTCAGCTCAGCATTCAACACATTTACATTTATGGCATTTGGCAGACGCCCTTATCCAGAGCGACTTACATTTTTATCTCATTTTTTTATACAAGTGAGCAATTGAGGGTTAAGGGCCTTGCTCAGGGGCACCTCAGTCATGGCCTCAGGTCTGGGGATCGAACCCACGCCCCTCCGGTCACAAGACCAGTTCCCTAACCATCAGGCCATGACTGGCCATGACACCATCGTCCCACAGACCCTCTCCACAAAGCTAACCTCACTGGGTCTAAACACCAACAACTGGATTCTGGACTTCCTGACTGGGAGGCCTCAGTCAGTCCGGATCGGGAAGAACATCTCCAGCACCATCACACTGAACACTGGCGCCCCACAGGGCAGTGTTCTGAGTCCTCTGCTGTTCACCCTGCTGACTCATGACTGTGTGGCAAGATTCAGTTCAAACCACATCATCAAGTTCGCTGATGACACAACTGTGCTGGGTCTCATCAGCAAAGGCGATGAGTCGGCATACAGAGAGGAGGTGCAGCGGCTGAAAAACTGGTGTAAAGTCAACAACCTTCACCTGAACATTAACAAGACTAAGGAAATGGTTGTTGACTTCAGGAGAGCACAGAACATCAACTCTCCACTCAACATCGACAGGTCCCCAGTAGAGAATGTCAAGAGCACAAAGCTTCTTGGTGTTCACCTAGAAGACAGCCTCACCTGGACAGCCTCACCTGGACCCTAAACACCAGCACAACAGCCAGGAGAGCACAGCAGCGCCTCTACTTCCTCCAGAAGCTGAGGAAAGCCTGTCTCCCTCCAACCATCCTCACCATCTTCTACAGAGGGGCCATAGAGAGTGTACACAGCCTGGTTCGGGAACTATACGGTCTCTGACAGCAAGTCTCTCCAGCGCATTGTGAGTCTCTTTTCCCGCCATATCAGACATCTACACCACCCGCTGCATTCACAAAGCTACCAGCATTATGGATGACCCCACCCACCCCTCACACACACTGTTCTCTCTCCTGCCATCGGGAAAAAGGTACCACAGCATTCAGACCAGCACAGCCCGATTCTGCAACAGCTTCTTCCAGCCTTCCTCGCCCAATCAGCGCTCTCCTCAGGTCTGAATGAGAAAAATTAAGATTAAATGGATGGAAGGATGGATGGATAGCGCTCTACAACTCGAAAGCAGAGACCGTCATCTCAGCCGGTCATCATCATTCGGACTGGGAGCAGTACTACTGCAGAGACAGGAGGAAGGTGTGGTGGAAATTTGGTGATTTCCATTTATGTCAGGCTTTCGTAGTATACATTTAACACATTAGAGATAGGTGTTAGAGATCTTTTACATATACGTGTGTTGATCATGGCACTGAAGCCATTCTCGTGACTTCAGTAGGCCTCAGATGTGTGTGTGTGTGTTCTCTGGCCTCGGCTGAGGCCTAATCTGATGTTCCTCTGGTGTTCCTAAACTGACCTCGCTGGAAGACGCCTAATCTCTACTTGGAAGGGACTACGACGACACTCAGGCTGTCATGACATCACGAGGATGCTGAGCGTGGAGGGGGCATGCGTCACATGCATCTGTCAAATCAGTGTTATTCATTCTATGTATTGTCCAATCACATTTGGTTGATCACCTCGTGGACACCGTGTGTATTGATGATTAAACATATTTGCGTGAAGGTCTGTCTAGGGCTGTGTTGTGGTCTGAGTACGTGGCAGTTGAGGCAAGTGACCATGAACATAGCACGCTGTGATTCTGGATCCTTGCCGAGCCTGTATCAGATTGTAGCTGTTGTTGTGTTCTGCTCAAACAACTGGTGTGTGTTTAGGATGTCGTTGTTGCTTTGTTTGAAGGTCAGTCCAGGTTGATGTGATGATCTGAGTACTTGGCAGTTGAAGCAATGGACCATGAACATAGTACGCTGTGCTTCTGGATCCTTGCCGAGCCAGTATCAGTTTGTAGATGTTGCAGTGTTCTAATAGTGGTTGGTTGGTTAATAACATGTACGGTTATGGTTGTTGGAGAGAAGATGGGCGGTAGGGCCTTGTGAGGAGTATGGGAGTGGCATAGGATATTTCACCATCTTATCCTGTGTTTAAGTATAATCTATTCTCTAGGCTACCTAGTGACCGCTGCGAACAGGGCAGTTGACAACAAAGGAAAGTCTTTGTGGCAGCTTGGAGAGACAGCTGACAAGGGGGAATAGACCCCACCGGGGCTGTCATGGGCTAGCTACTCATGATGGCGGCACTTGCGGAAATATCCGTGTGTGTGCAACCTTAAGAGCTACAAAGAGACTTAAGAAAACAATACCCCTTGAGTCTGCGAGAGCTGGGGTGGAAGATGACTCACAGGATGGTCACATGGATACGAACTCTGGAATGGAATCGACAATGAGAAAAAGCTCTAGCACAAAGGTATCTGCCGCGGTAGGAGGTGAGATGCAGGAGTGTGTCTGTGGATGGAAGAAGGTTACGTCACTTAGAGGGCTGAGGATTCATCAAAGTAAGAAGAGATGTTTGGAGGTGGTAGTGCAGGGGCACTGAATTGAACAGTACTTCTTACGGAGTAGTTCGAATCAGTCGGTTGAAGTCCAGCGGCAGGTTGTACACCACAGCCCGCAGGATATCAGTACCTCTGTTGCTAAGGAAGTGAACTGCAGTAAAGACATACAGGATGATGAGTCTGAGGTTCATCAGATGAGAAGCAGAAGGCTGGCGAAGGAGAAGAGTTTTGTCCAGAGAAATAAGGTAAAATGGCCCGCAGCAGTAGATAAAGCAGGCTGGAGGAGCGTAAATGATGATCTTAGAGGTTTACTGGCTAGTCTGAAAGGGTCAGCAGAAAGTAAATTGAATAGATTAGGTGGAGTCATTTATGAGTATGGATTGGCTAGGTTTGGGAAAGTACAGGTGAGGGAAAAAAGGCAAGAGTCTGTGAAATCTAGGCGACAGGTAGAAATAGCTGGGCTTGTCCAGGAGTTGAGAGCTCTGAGAAAACAGTGGAAGAGGGCAATGGATGAAGATAAAGAGGGTATCAATTGGCTACAGAGAGATCTGAAGAGTAGGTTAGCAACTTTAAGGAGGGCAGAGGTGTTAAGGAAAAGGAGAAGGAAGAAGGAACATGCTAGGGCAGCCTTCTTCAGAAATCCCTTTGGGTTTGTAAAGACTTTATTTAGCAAAGAGAAATCTGGTAGACTAAATGTAGAAAGAAAGGTATTAGAAGAGTACTTTGAATGTATGTATAGTGATAAGGATAAGGACAAGGAGTTGGAGCTCCCAGCAGACATTCCACCAGTGGGCACAATAGGGGGCTGCATGGATGTCAGCCTCCCAAAGTGGAAGGAAGTGCAAAATGTGGTTCGCCATGCAAAGGCTGGGTCTGCGCCAGGGCCTAACGGTGTGACGTATCAAGTGTATAAGAATGCACCTGATGTCCTGAAGGGTTTGTGGAGAATGATGGTCATAATGTGGAAAAAAGGGACTATCCCAAAAGAGTGGAGGAGAGCAGTGGGCATCCTGATTCCAAAAGAAAAGGATTCCAAGGAGATAGAGCAGTTTCGACCAATAAGTCTCCTTAATGTAGAAGGTAAAATCTTCTTTAGTGTAGTAGCAAGGAGATTAGTAGAGTACCTAAAAGCAAATAAATTAATTGACACCTCAGTTCAAAAGGCAGGGATTCCTGGTTTTGCAGGTTGTTTGGAACATAGTAGTATGATCTGGAGTCAGATCCAGGCAGCGAAGAGAGAGGGTAGGGATCTACATGTGGTGTTTTTAGACCTAGCTAATGCTTTTGGGTCCGTGCCGCATAGCCTAATATGGAAGGCGTTTGAATATTTTCAGGTGCCAGCAAATATTACTAGGCTGGTTAAGGCATACTTTGAGGATATTCAGTTATGTTTTAATACAGGAGAATTTGTTACAGCATGGCAAAGGTTGGAAATGGGTATAATGGCCGGATGCACCATTTCGCCTTTGGCATTTACTATGGCCATGGAGGTGATAATTAGGGCCTCAAAGTGGGTGGTAGGCGGTGAAAGACTGCGAGATGGGTTACGGCTACCTCCAATTAGGGCATACATGGATGACATGACAACACTAACAACGACAGTACCTTGCACGCGGCGGTTATTGGAAAAAATACAGGGAAATCTTAGGTGGGCTAGGATGAAGGTAAAGCCTAATAAATCTAGAAGTATATCAATAGTTAAAGGCAAGTTGGTGCAGGAGAGCTTTTGTATGGAAGGGGAGTGTATACCATCGGTACAGGAGAAGCCAGTTAAAAGTTTGGGCAGATGGTATAGTGCAGCATTAAATGATAAGGAGCAGGTGGCGATCTTAAAGACAGAATTGGTGCAGGCAATTAATAGAATAGAGAAGTCGCTGTTACCAGGAAAATTAAAATTATGGTGTATCCAGTTTGGCTTGCTTCCTCGTATTAGATGGCCACTGACAATTTATGAGGTACCTATCACAGAGGTTGAGAGGTTGGAAAGGATTTTGAATAAAACAATAAGGAAATGGTTAGGTTTGCCACGTTGTTTAAGTAGTGTAGCATTATATGGAAAAGGCATACTAGAACTACCTATGACTAGCTTAGTTGAGGAATTTAAATGTGCGAGGGTGAGTCGAGAGGTGATTCTATTAGGATCTAAGGATAATGTCGTAAGAACAGCAGCATCAGTGGCTAAGGTAGGGAGGAAGTGGAATCCACGGGTAGCGGCGCAAGCGGCCGAAAGCGCGTTAGTGTTGCGCGATATAGTAGGCTATGTCCAATGTGGAAAAGCGGGCTTTGGATCAGGTGACTCATGGAAAACATTTAATAAGGCCACGTCACCAGAGAGAAGGCGAATGGTAGTGAGTTTTATAAGGGAACAGGAAGAAGATGCTCGACGTGCAGTAGCAGCGTCTCAGGCAAAACAAGGCCAATGGCTTCGTTGGCAGAGTGTAGAAAATAGGCGGCTCACCTGGCAGGAAATTTGGGCGATGGACGCGGGGCGCATCAAGTTTCTACTTGGAGCAACATATGACGTCCTTCCAACTCCTCAAAACCTCGCACAGTGGGTAGGTGAAGATCCTAAATGTAAGTTGTGCACGGGAGTTGGCTCGCTAAAGCACATTTTGTCCGCATGCCATGTTAGTTTGTCACAGGGGCGATATACATGGAGGCATAATCAAGTTCTAAGTGTGCTAGCGTGTTTATTTGATAAGAAGTGCTTAGAGGTTAATGCATTGACTAGTGTTGGTAATCGGTACGCAAGTAGGTTTGTGAGGGAGGGTCAATGTGCAGGAGAACGCGATTGTGCTGTTGATGTTGGCAGGTGGGGTGAAGCACGAGATTGGAAACTTCTAGTAGATATAGGGAGAAAACTACAGGTTCCGGAGTGCATAGCAGTAACTTCATTGAGGCCCTATATGGTGTTGTACTCGGAAAGTAAACGGATTGTTTACTTTATCGAATTAACGGTTCCGTTTGAAGACGCGGTTGATGAAGCATTTGAGAGGAAAAAGTTAAAATACGCTGACTTGGTGGCTAATGTGCGAGAACGCGGATGGCAGGCGCACATAAGACCAGTAGAAGTAGGTGCTAGGGGCTTTGTGGCTAAATCTATGACATCGTTGTTAACACAGTTCTGCCTTAGAGGGAGAAAGTTAAGATCAGCTGTGAAGGAGCTGTCGGTGGTAGCTGAAAGAGCTAGCCAATGGCTGTGGATTAAGAGGGCACAGACTACTTGGGGGCATGTCCCATAAAGGTGGCTTGACTGGACTTATGAGTGAGACGTTGGGAAGGTGAAATGGGTAACATAAAAGGTGGTTGAACAGCAAGCTTTGAGGGGGGTGAGGCTGGGACGCCAGCCCTCACCGTTGAGCCTCCTGGAGGTGTTGTGGGCTCAAATCAATGAAACACCAACGAAGGGAGGTGCCCACCTGATGACCCCAGTGAAGAGCTTGTAAGTGGTTGTGGGCGTCGCTGTTACTTTGCGTGAAGGTCTGTCTAGGGCTGTGTTGTGGTCTGAGTACGTGGCAGTTGAGGCAAGTGACCATGAACATAGCACGCTGTGATTCTGGATCCTTGCCGAGCCTGTATCAGATTGTAGCTGTTGTTGTGTTCTGCTCAAACAACTGGTGTGTGTTTAGGATGTCGTTGTTGCTTTGTTTGAAGGTCAGTCCAGGTTGATGTGATGATCTGAGTACTTGGCAGTTGAAGCAATGGACCATGAACATAGTACGCTGTGCTTCTGGATCCTTGCCGAGCCAGTATCAGTTTGTAGATGTTGCAGTGTTCTAATAGTGGTTGGTTGGTTAATAACATGTACGGTTATGGTTGTTGGAGAGAAGATGGGCGGTAGGGCCTTGTGAGGAGTATGGGAGTGGCGTAGGATATTTTACCATCTTATCCTGTGTTTAAGTATAATCTAAAAGATGAGAGTTCGGAATGGGGAATTAGCTCTCTCTTGCAGACGCCTCGTGCGTTTGTAACAGGGATCTCTTGGAGAAGGGTCTCTGAGCTCTCTCTGTGACAGACACCTGGCGTGTTTGTAACGGAGATCTCAGGGGTTAATCCATGCTTTGTTGAAATAAATCATTGTACTTTATTATCTAACCCAACTGCTTCTGACTTTTATTGTGCTCACCATTTAAGGGTTTCAGAATTTCTAACACAAAGGCTACCTTAAGCCAGTGGCGTACAGCTCCAGGGCACTCACAGAGCCTGAAAAAAGATATGCCCAGATTGAGAAAGAGGCTTTAGCAATCACATGGGCATGTGAGCAGTTCTCAAACTGCTGGGCATCAGGTTTCACGTAGAAACGGACCATAAGCCTCTGGTCCCGCTACTAGGCTCCAAGAGTCTGGATGAGCTCCCACCACGCATCCAGAGACTCAGGATGAGACTGATGGCTTTCTGCTAATCCATCTCACACGTGGCTGGCAAGAAGTTGGCCACAGCGGATGTGCTGTCAAGAACACCCGTGGGAGAGAGTGAACAGCTAAAACAGGAGGAGGAAATCAAGCTGTATGTCAACATGGTCTTGTCAACCCTCCCAGCTATGGAGAAGAGGCTACACGAAATATGTAAATGTCAAGAAGGGGATGAAATACTGAGCCAAGTGAAAAGGTACTGTAATGAGAGCTGGCCAGACAGATCCCAAATAGACAGGGCTTACCTACCATATATACTGTCAGGGTTGGACCCAGGTGCGTTCCTCCGGCCGCCACAAGGAGGAGCCCGCGAGCTAGACCTGGGGGCAATCGGACGCAATAGGCATCAGGTGTTTGTTGCCTATTTAAAGCAAGCAACTTCAGCAGCTCATTGCTGAAGTTGTTAGTTGTTGTTACACTCACAGCCCAAGCCGTTTATTTCTCTCTGCGTCTCATTCGCATACTCTCTGGTTCTTTCTCCCTCAGTGTTCTCAGTCTCTCTCTCTTTGTCTGTCTCTTTCTCTGCTGTTTCAATTTTTCTTTTATTTTCTAAGTTGGTTTGTCTGCCAGTGTTCTGGTTGACAGACCGACAGGTATTCCAAGGTAGAAGCTCTAGGTCTTGCATCTGAGCTTCACTTCCCCTCCCTTGCCTCTTATTATTCTCCTGGACACGTTGAGCTGTTCTCCGTGTATTTTTGTTTTCCCCGTCTTTCACTGCAGCGACGCGTTGACTTTTATTCCGCGTGTTTTTTGTTTGTTATTTACTTACCTGGTGTTATCGCATGTCGAGATTCCTCCATGTTGTTCTGCTGTTATCCCTTCAGGGTTTTTTTTGTTTTCGTTTTCCCGCAATCGCTGAGGTTGCTGTTGGCCGTTTTTGGCATTCAGTTTTAGGGGTTTGCACTTGAGTCCACATCACGTTAAAACCAGCGCGTCACCGCCGTGTTCGGAGGCGACGCATTACATATACAGGTTGAAGAAGAACTAACCATAGAGGATGGCCTACTACTAAAAGGGTGTAGGTTAGTTATCCCCAAGGCATTACAAACAGATATACTCCAAAAACTGCATGCAGGACACCAGGGCATAGCAAAGTGTCGGGAAAGAGCCAAACAATCTGTCTGGTGGCTGAGTACACAGATTCAGAAAGTCATTGAGGGCTGTGATATGTGTGCTAAAGTAAGAGACAACGCCAGAGAGCCACCGCTCACTTCTGAGTTCCCAGAAAGACCATGGGCAAAGGTGGGTGCCGATTTATTTCAGTGGAACGAAACAGTATTTAATAGTGGTTGATTACTTTTCTCGTTTCATCGAAGTAGCTAAACTCACATCTACCACCTCACTAGCAGTAGTCGACCACTGCAAGTCTATTTTTGCCAGGCATGGCATACCTTCTGAGGTCATGACAGACAATGGACCCCAGTTTGCGTCTGAATGGTTTACAAAGTTTGCAGCACAGTGGGGATTCACACACACAACATCCAGCCCCAGATATGCCCAGAGCAATGGAGAGGCAGAAAGGGCTGTGTGGACCATTAAGTGAGGTTTTAAAAGCCATTGATCAACTGACTAAAGAAGTTCAAAAACTGAAGGAAGATTGTAGGGCTCCAGTCGAGCCATCCCCAAGTTCTCTGCCTTTTAGGTCAAGGTTTCCATCTGACTCTTCGGGTAAGAGGTGTTGGCAGTGTGGAGAATTGGGCCACCTAAGTAGGAATTGCCCTAAGCAGGGGGGAAACTAGAGAGGGTGGGTGCCCTGGGCTGCTCACCCACCCTTCAGGAGCCTTCCAGTCAGCCCGTTACCTCTAGCAAAGACCCTGGGTTGGGATTCTATTTAGATGGGCATATTATGGGGTGTAAAGCTAAGTGCCTCATAGATACTGGTGCACATGTGTCATTAGTAGGTAGTACATTTTTTCAGGTGCTGGGGGATGTATCCAGGGACTTGTTGGCGTATACAGGGGAAGTACAAACGGCTAATGGGGCAAAATTGGATATTCAGGGCACATGGGCAGGATCCTGTGTTTTCGACAATTTGCAGCTGAACCATGTGTTTTTGGTTTGTAGAGACCTGGGGCAGTCGAGCTGAAAAGGGAGAGGTTTTTGTGAGGATAATAAACATCTCCTCAGAACCCATAGCCTTAAAAGCAAAGATGACCCTTGGTTCATTTTCCCCAGAAGTGAAGCTTTGTTGTTCAAACGTTATAGAGGACTTTCAGGCTAGGTCCTCCCCAAATGTGTTGGATCAGTTCCTGAGTCAGGAACAGGTGGAGGTCATCAGGGAGCTTTTGGGAGCCAATATGTCAGTTTTTAGTTCGGGGCCCCAAGATTTGGGACGGACCCACCTTCGTTCGCATTGCATCAACACTGGCGACGCCCTACCAATTAAACAAGCCCCAAGAAGAACCCCTATCCACTTGCAAGGGGAGATGCAGCAAGAGATCCAGAGTATGCTGAGTCAAGGGATTATTAGTAATTCCCATAGTCCCTGGGCAGCCCCCGTAGTCCTTGTGAGGAAGAAGGATGGGACTCCTGGACTCATCCGATCCAGTTAGATAGTCTAACCGACTACTTAGAGACTACCTGCAGATCAGCTCTAGATATAGTAGCTCCACTAAAATATAAAAAAGCTAGATCCAAAAAGCTCGCCCCGTGGTACACAGACCAAACTAGAAACTTAAAACAAATAGCACGTAAATTAGAGCGGAAATGGCGATCTACTAAATTGGAAGTATTCCACTGTGCCTGGAAGGATAGCATTATTGATTACAAACGGGTACTCACTAAAGCACGCTCAGCATACTTAGCCTCACTGATAGAGAAAAATAAAAACAATCCTAGATTTCTTTTTAATACTATTTCTAAACTTACAAAAAATCAAGCAGGCACAGAACCTCAGATTCCAGTAAACCTCACTAGTAATGTATTTATAGATTTCTTTGATAATAAAATAGAGAATATTAGACAAAATATAAAACCCTTTATTAGCAATACAACTGGTATGTCATCTGGTTTGGTTGATATTGATTTAAATTACATACCGGGAGAAAAACTTGATGCTTTTCATCCACTCCCAAAATCAGAATTAAAGAAAATAATTTCTTCCTTAAATTGTACTACCTGCACACTAGACTCAGTTCCCTTAAAGTTATTAAAAGAGGTATTACCAGCTGTAACTGAACCTCTTCTAACTATAGTTAACTCATCCATTACAATAGGTCACATGCCCAAATCATGTAAATTGGCAATTATCAAACCTCTGATCAAGAAACCAAATCTTGATCCGACTGTGCTATCTAATTATAGACCCATTTCAAACACATCATTTATATCTAAGATCATAGAAAAAGCTGTTGCCCAGCAATTATGCCTATATCTGCATAGGAATAACATATTTGAAAAGTTCCAATCTGGTTTTAGGCCCCATCACAGTACTGAAACAGCATTAGTTAAAGTAACAAATGATCTCCTCCTTGCATCAGATCAAGGCTATGTATCACTGTTAGTGCTTCTTGATCTTAGTGCAGCTTTCGACACAATTGATCATAGGATCTTGCTAGAAAGGTTAGAACGCTGGGTTGGAGTCTCAGGCACAGCCCTTTCATGGTTTCAGTCTTACTTAACAAATCGCTATCAGTTTGTAGAGCTCAATAATATTTCATCCAAATGTACAATGGTTAAATATGGGGTCCCGCAAGGCTCCATCTTAGGACCACTATTATTTACATTATATATGCTACCATTGGGCACAGTTATAAACAAACATGGTGTCAATTTTCACTGCTATGCAGATGACACACTAGTGTTGCCAACTCTCACGCAATGAGCGTGAGACACTCGCATTTGACTGTCTTCACACGCCACACATCCGATTCACGCTGAAAATATCTAGTTTATTTATCTCCGATCTACATCTATGATTCAATGAGTTACTAGTTCGCTCTGGCGCCAACCACTGGTGATCGATCACTTTAGGCGCAACATAGAGGAAACATATAAGACATAACCCCCCCCCCCCCCGGTTAACGTTTGACACACACACCCCCCCCCCCCCCCCCCCTCAAATCTCACTCCTAGTGATTTTGAAAAGTTGGCAACCTTGCTTATAATGAATAAAATATGTGTAAATTTAAAGGTTTGACGTGTGCTCGTGTATTTAGGGGACATTGGAGTAGAGAGGCAAATGAAGTCCACTTTTGGGGGAAAAAGATCCCCCCCATCACAATGCTGGCTACGGGCCTGTATTCCATTCACGTAACGCATAATACATGGACAATGAATATAAAACATTCCAATTTAAATCAATACATATTTAAATAAACATCTTTGATTACTTCATAGCATGTCATGACTTCTCTATCTGTGTCTCCTTTTGATTTTACATATACACATACATCATTTCCATTTTGTACATTTTTCAGATTGTGAGATCATATGCTGGTGCAGTGGGCCCTGGGTTCCTTCTGATGCATGACAATGCTAGGCCTCATGTGGATAATGTGTGTCAGCACTTCCTGCATGATGAATGCATTGATGCTGTGGACTGGCCTGCCCGTTCCCCAGACCTGAATCCAATCGTGCACATCTGGGACATCATGTCTCATTCCATCCACCAAAGGCACGTTGGTACCACAGACTATCCAGGAGTTGACTGACGCTTTAATCCAGGTCTGGGAGAAGATTCCTCAGGAGAACATCCGCTCACATTTTTACTACTTGAGTTTTGTCAACACTTGGGTCTATTACTCCCTTGATTTTAACGCGGTGTGTACTGCTTGGTACACCCATCGTTACAGACTACGGTCTCCTGTCCCCTCTGTACAGTACTGACTGTGTTCTCCTGTCCCCTCTGTACAGTACTGACTGTGTTCTCCTGTCCCCTCTGTACAGTACTGACTGTGTTCTCCTGTCTCTTCTGTACAGTACTGACTGGGGTCTCTTTTTTCTTGTCAGTCATGCTGTCCTGCTACAGGTGTCACTGTGTCCTGCTGTTAGTTCTGCTGACAGTCGTAAATGGTAAGTGGACTGAACTGGTTCTGTGGTAATCATGGTTTGAACCATTTTGTGTGCAATGATTTAACTTTCTTTGTAGTAATATGAAAATAAATTAAATTGTTACATGATCAGAATGGAAAATATAGGCCTATACATTGTAATTCATTATTATCATTTTTAACATCAGAATTTTAAAATCTTTTAAAGTTTGTCTTCCAGGCTCTTTCCCTTCATTGAAGGTGAATCTTCATGACGCTGCTACTCTCCCCTGTAATCAGACGTGTTCTGGTCTGGTCACTTGGACTGTGATCTATAAACAACTTGACATTCTGGCTCAGTGTGATCAGACATCCTGTCAGTCACAGGAGGGATTTCACATGTTCCATGATAAGTACCTGAAGGGAGATCTCTCCCTCACCATCACTGATGTTGATTACACTAAGAGGGGCTGGTACACCTGTACCTGTAATGATAAAGACATCTGTGATGTGACTCTGCAGATAGAGGGTCAGTGTCCTCCGTTTATTACCCAGTTAATACAGTAGCATTATTACAGTAGTTACATGGTCAAAGATACTGTATAATGTAATGAAGGAACTAATTTATTTCCTCCTCAGCCTTGAATTCTTCAGTTAAAATGAAGCCTGGTGATTCTCTGGTCCTGGATTTGCCCATATCGGAGCCAGTTGAGGTGATTTATAACAGCACAGATGCAGCTGCTCCCTCTAGTGGACAGATCTGTACAGTGCATGAACGCTCACTGCAGTGCAAAGATGAATACAGTCAGAGAACATCACTCATGTCTGTTGTTGAGCTGAGAGGAACAGCACCATCTGATAGTGGAGTTTACACCATCCAGGACATCAAAAATGAAGAAGTCATTCATACATACACAGTTATTGTGGAAGGTGGGTGTTTAGAGCCTTTGTTTATATTTATGTTTCTGTGTGTGTTGCAGAAGACCACACGGTCTGCTGTGTATTGTTGTAATATAGATTTTATAGATAAATCTCCAAAATGTGAATGTATATGTTGTAGAAGTCCAGCCCCATCCAGACAGAGAGCAGGGAGTTCCTGTACCAGTGTGGGTGTGGACTCTGATGGGGGTACTGGTGCTGCTGCTTGTGGGATCAGTGGTGATGAACGTGTGGCAGTGGAGAACCAATCAGCTCCAGGAGAGACGTAGGGTGGATGGAATGGAGCTCAAATGAACCATTAACCATGACCAATATGGAGATCACATAAATGCACAAGATCACAGAACTGTCAGGGCTGGACCCAGACGCGTTCCTCCTGCCGCAACCGGGGGGAGCTCGCGAGCTAAACCCGGAGGCAATCGAGCACGATAGGCTACAGCTGTTTGTAGCCCAGTGGTTCCCAAAGTGGGGCGCGGAGCTTGGAAGTAAAACATGTGCACATGTGTCAATATTGGGGATGCACCGATTCCGATATTAATATCTGAAAAAATTCTAGATCGGGTATCGGGGACAATGTGACCGATCCATAAAAACAGATCTATTCAGTCTAATTCTATGCTTGTAACGCTTTTCGGAGTTAGTTCAACCTTAAATATCCACTCTGTCCCGGATAGAAGTGAACTTGGACAGTTAACAGACGAGTGAAACACGAAGCACACAGAGGAGAGGTGAATCACTGACTCATACTCGCGCTGGTGCTATTCCACTTAGTCCGTTTATTTGCTAGTTGACCAAAATAAACCTGCGCTCCAGCACTACTTGACTGTTCATACATGAACTGGTGAGTTGTCCAAAGCTCATTGAATGCGTTACTTACAGAAATAAAATAAAGAGCAGTGGTCTGAATCGGTCTACGGCAGAAAGCTAAAAAAACAACAATATTCCATACGAGCGCTCAACTCGCTCCCTTAAAGAGACAGTACACATATTTCTGGCCGTTACATGCTTTGTGCTCTGCGTGATGTCTGCGCTAGCAAACTAGCCGCATAGGTATAGCTGTTTCTCTTATTTCATCTCCTTATTTATTTTAAATTATATTTAGAATTCTTGAACAATTTCAAAGGTTTCTTGCAGTTTATTTTTTCATGTTTGACCAAAGTTGTGAACCTATTGTTTTTTGTCAGTTTCAGGTTCTTTGGTATTATTTATTTTACATTCAAATGTTATATTCATAATTGCACTGACTGAACAAATGCAAGTTGTGTTGTTTTTACATGCTTTTATGTGTGTTTAAGTGTGCTATAGTGGTGCAGAGTTTTCAATAAACTTGTAATTCAGTATGTCTGTGTTTAAATAAAATGTTTTAAGTCGATTCAGCACTGTTTTACTGATATCAGATTGGTATCGGATCAGTATCAGCCGATACTAAGCCTCAGATATATGAATGGGTATCGGAAGTGAAAAACGTGAATCGGTGCATCCCTAGTCAATATTCTCATCTACTAAAGGGGGGCACGGCAGAAAAAGTTTGGGAACCACTGTTGTAGCCTATTTAGAGAGGGCAACTTCAGCAGCTCTTTGCTGAAGTTGTTTGTGGCCTATGCTCTCACATGTTGTTGTTGTTGTTTTGTTACGTCGTGTGCGTCCCTCAGGTGGGCGGAGCCCGTGATCCGTCTCACCTGAGGGTCGTTTGTTTGCCTATATATGTCTTGTCTTTGTACCAGTTGACCGCTGGTCATTATATCCTTGATTTGGATCTATTGCATGGGTTTTTGGTTTGCGCACTTTCTATTAAACCATCCTTTTTCCCTGAGACTTGGCGTGATCACTTCCTTTTTAGTCGCTCACCCTGCCCGTCACAAGATATATTTAAAATATTATATTTTGGAAACATTTTGGGATTAAGCAAAATACAGTAACAACATACAATAATGTGTTAAAAAAGAACAAATTATTTCTTTGTATTCTCTAAAATAAACATAACTGCAGCTTACACACCTGATACTGCAAAAATACACAGCAGGTCTGGCAACACTGGTCAAAATCCCACCGTCACGTTACAGTCCCCGAACCCTCCCTTTGGGTGTGTGTTTACGTTGTCTACGTTTGCCACACACAGCCTGGCAGGTCTACTAAGACGTGTTTGTTTTAGGTGATGCTGGTGCTGGTCTCATCATGGTAAACCTTTGAAATGATTTTAAATGAATACAATATTACAGCACTGGAATAAACAAGCACAACTGACCATAATCACTGCAAGGGAAGTATTTTGGTTTACACAAACAGCAGAATCAGTTCAGTAACATTCATGAGCAACAGAAGTTTAAAACATCTGAGGTTCAGAGCAGTGCTGACAGAAGTAATACATGTACACTCTCTTGTATACTTCACTAAGCACTACACACTTTGGCAGGAAGGTGCCATCCTCCCCTACCAGGGGCGCAGATGGAAATTCTGAAGTGAGGGGGACCAAGCTGTACAATATATACGTTTATGCTTGTAGATGAAATGAAATGAAATGTGCCATATTTTGTCAATTGTGATTTTTACACCCCAATCGAAATTTGTCCTCCGCTTTTAACCCATCTGTGCAGTCAGAACACACACACACACACACACACTAGTGATTACTAGGGGGCTGTGGATCAAACGTACCCAGAGCGGTGGGCAGCCCTAGCCCAGCGCCCGGGGAGCAGATGGGGTTAGGTGCCTTGCTCAAGGGCACCTCAGTCATGGCCTGTCTGGGAATCGAACCCACGACCCTCCAGTCACAAGACCAGTTCCCTAACCGCCAGGCCATGACTGCCCCATTGATCAGGGGTAATCAGGGGTAAATTTGGCATATAGCTCCGACTTGGCGAACGTAATTTAATGTGTTGACCGAGGGGGGTGTGGCGAACGTAATTTGTTGAGCGGGGGGTGGGGGTGGCGAACATAATTTGTTCGGATCTGGACCGCGGTCCGCCTGTTGATGACCTCAATATTAATCTGGGGGGGGGGACACGAAATCTAGATGCTAGATTTCGGATGGGGTCAATATAAATCTGGGGGGGACATGTCCCCCCCGTCCCCAGTGCCATCTGCACCCCTGTCCCCTACACGATGATGTTCTCTATGTTACAGCAATCAAAACCATTATACAGTTTTAACTCTTGGCATCAAACTGCATTTTACACTGACATGTGTTTATATATCTGGTCCATACTTTCATTAACCCTGATAACATTCATCTGTCATTCATCTATGATTTATTCCTTCTTTCATTTTTCCTGCCTTCATCATTATATAGAAAACTGCCTTATAATTTCCTGCATATTACGCCTGCAGCACTGCCCCATACACTCTACTGACGCTGGGGGAATCAAAACCAAGACCTTGGAGTTAATGAAATATTGCTTGACCTGCTCTACCAGGTTAACGTCAGGAGCGAAAGTGCTAAAAGTCTCATCATGCAATACTCTCAGACTCCTGAATTGTACAAAGAAAGGTAGTGTGGGTATATGTGTGTTATTATTTAATTAATCTCTGGATCAAACACATTGTGCAGCCTAGACCAATAATATTTAATCATTAAGCTCTGCCCCTTAGATATTTTCACTATTTGTGAACTAGGTTTTACATGTGATGAAGACAATCTGTGTCATCAAATGACCCACTCACAAGAATCTCAATCAATAATTATCAACAATATCGTGACATATAAATATGGACCAGACTCTCTGAGGAATGTTTCCAGTACCTTGTTAAATCTATGCGACGAAGGATTAAGGCAGTTATGAAGGCAAAAGGGGGTCCAACCCCATATTAGCAAGGTGTACCTAATAAAGTGACCGGTGAGTGTAATCTAGCTGTCACATATCAATCAACAGCTCGAGGCAGCGCTTCATTTACAGCTACATCTCAACAAGGCTTTAATCCATCCTCGTGAAACTTGATAATGTGACATTGTCCCACCTCCCTCCTGTCAGTCATGTCTTCTGTTTTGTTCTGTGTTTGTGTGTCTTTTATTTTGAAATTCCTAGTTGTCTCTGTCTTCACACCCCTGCCTTGTTCTCCACCCATCATTATTGCTTTCTGGTGTGTCTTGTTGAGTTCCTTGTTTGGTCAGTGTATTTAAGTCTTGTGTTTAGTCTCTTGTGTTGTCTGTTATTGTAAGTACATCTTGCTTGTATGCCATTTGGAATCTTGGTCGTCTCTGTCTGTAATATCAGCCTGTTTGTACTTGTTGTTCATTTGTATTCTCTTTCAGTAGTACTTGGTGTGACTTTGGTTTCTCAAAATAAGGTGTTTTCTGAGTTAAATGTGCGACGAATCAGGTTCGGAGCTAAATTTTGGTGTTCTTTACTCAGCCTGGACAAGCGGAGCCACAACGTGCATGCGCGAACCTGAATCAAGACTCAGAATGAGGCAGGTTGTTTCAGTAAAGTTTATTGAAAACTGCCTCATTGTGGCTCCGCTCGTCCAGGCTGGATTAACATGGAGCGTTTTGTAGAACGTCGAACTGAAAGTGGGGATGCAAAACGCCCACTTCCAGGAACTTCAGAACAGAAAAAAACGAAGAAAGTGAGAAAATATGAAAAGTACTTAGAATATGGATTTACGCAGACAAGCGAAGGAGAGGATGCACGACCGCAGTGTGTTCAGGGTTGCCAACTTTTCAAGATCGCTTGGAGTGAGATTTGAACCTGGAGGGGGTGGCGAGTGTAAATTGTTACCGGGCGGGTGTACAATGGACACAAATTAAGTGTTATATCGCGATCGATCGATCACCGGTGATTGGTGCCAGAGCGAACTAGTAACTCATTGAATCATAGATATGGATCAGAGGTAAATAAACTAGTTTTTTTTTCGGCGTGAGAAATCGGATGTGTGGCGTGAGAGCGTGTGAAAATAGTCAAATTCGTGTGTCTCAGGCTCAATGCGTGAGAGAACCCTAGTGTCTTGTTTGTGGCGAAGTGCTAGCCAAGGAAAGTCTCAGGCCCTCCAAGTTGCTACGCCATTTGCAGACGAAGCATTCGAGTTTGCAATCAAAAGCTGTGGAGTGTTTAGAACGTAAACGGGAGGGGGGGGGGGGGGGTCGCGAAATTTACCTGAGCCTAAAAGGGGGTCGCACAGTGAAAAAGGTTAAGAACCCCTGCTCTAGTTATATGCTTGTTAATGTCTTTCATTTTCTTTAGCCATGTCCCCCCCAGTTATTTCTGTTAGTGTTGTTTGGTTCCTATGTTAGGTGTTTGATTATTCTTGGTGTATGTTCTGTGTGCTCTGTATAAATTTATTAGTTTTCTTATTAAATCTTAGTCTCAGTCCGCACTTGCATCCAGCCCACTCTCCTAGTTCATGACAGATATGTTAGATCACATGACTTTGGCGTCACATGTCAATGCTGGCCAACGTTGTTCAACAGGGGGCGTTATCAATCCAAACCATTATGTAGCATCATGGGGTCAGGTTCTGTAAGGACACATGGTGATGACATGCAGTCCTTGTGTTAAAAAAAAAATTGCACAAAAGTGCACAGGACACCGACATTAAAAGTATACTACATCATCCATTCTAATCAAAGTTGAACCTGTAACGAGTGTTACGTTCCTCCTCTAGTGGCAACCAAAATAGTTGAAAAAGTGTACAAGAACCGACACAAGGTTATTTTTTTTGTCTAAAGTGTATATATAGATATAATATGTACAGCAAGCCATCTCTCCAGGGGTAAGTCAGGCCAAAATAAACAAACCAAACAAAATCCCTCTCTACATCCAAGTACAAAACTAGCTACCCTAAATAAAGGAAAAGAAAATAACCAGAGTGGGCAACTACACTTACTCCCTAACTCACAAAAACAGGAGAAACAAGACATTTACCCCAAAGAAAATGGCACTTACCCCCTTCTGGCATTATACAATAAACTAAGACAGTATGTCAACCCCGTGCCATACACACAGAATACTCAGGTTACAGATTATGCTGCCGATAGTATGTCGCCATCTTTATGAAAATAAAATAATTACGTACTCAATAATAAATGAGCAAACACTCCTCTGATCTCCAGAATACCTTAGATGCAACAGAATGAGTGAACAAGACATAATTTAACATATATATTCATATTGCATATTAATATTTTTATTTAAACATATATACAAACATACACTGAAGTCTCACCTGTTTGTTGAGTACTTAAATGAGCACTAACTCGACAGAGAACACTTGGTGTCCTTGTTCTTGAATTGTATGTTTATCTGTCTGTGGTTATTTGTGCTTCTTGGTAGAAGTTTTAATTCCTGTTTAAGTGAGCCTGTTTAATCAAAATACTAGGTAATGACATTGATTCCTGTAGTTTGTTCCTGTAGTCTGTTTCAAGGGCATCTTGAATTCTGGCCCATCTATGTTACTATCTAGGATGAATTCTGTGAACAGATGCAAAGCACTTTGTAAGTCACTCTGGATAAGAGCATCTGCTAAACACCCTAAATGTAAATGTACAATATTTAATATATAGCATAATTATAAAAAAGCTCAAAGGAATATTAACCATCAATATCTGCAAAACCTTGTATAAACATAGATAGAAGCGTATTATCATTTCTTTTTTTTTTGTTAGAAATTAGATAAATGTTCATTAAAGTGTAAAAACTGTCTAAGCTGCTGTATGAGCACCAACACTAGATGGCAGCCTTGCTTATGCCTCTGAATTGGCACAGAGAAAACTGAAATGAAATGTGTAAAACAATGAATTAAAAATGTATTAACAAAAACAGTTGGGCATTAATGCTTTCTAATACACAGAGGTGGGACCAAGTCAGTGTTTTGCAAGTCTCAAGTAAGTCCAAGTCTTTATCCTCAAGTCCCGAGTCAAGTCTCAAGCAAAGACAGTCAACTCAAGTCAAGTCTCGAGTCAAGACAAGCAACCGTCAAGTCAAGTCCCAAGTCTGAAACTTGTAATTTCAAGTCCTTTCGAGTCTTTTTTTAAAGGCACCAATGCTTTACGAATGCTACGCTGATGCATTTCTTTACTCGTTTTTTGGTGTCCTCCAGCCAAAAGATGACAGATCATTTACATTTTATCTTCTCTTAATTACATAAATGTACTTAAACAAGAATGTTTCGTTACATCATTTTACACGAAAATAGCAAGCGTCATCGTAAGCAAGATGCTGTCATGGTTATTCTAAACATTTGGATAAAATGTTTAAATATAGACTAATAAAAGGTTAGGGTTATTTTTTCATTGTTTTCTGTTATTGTGGGGTCACGGTGTAGGCTACTATTGTTACCTGGAGATTCAGTGGGGTCACATATTCTGATGGCTGCTGTCAGAATTGGTGACCCCAGTTAAAAAGGCTCACCTGTACATCCCATTCATGATTTCTTTGTTGGCTGCAATGGTGAGGGGATGGTAAATCTTGTTTAAGTACATTTATGTAATTAAGAGACGATAAATGTAAATATAAACATCTGTCATATTTTGGCTCGTGGACACCAACAAAACGAGTAAAGAAAGTGCATCAGCGTAGTTTACGTAGCATTCGTAAAGCGTTTGTGCCTCTGAACAGAAACTGTGAAATAGCGCCCCCTGTGGTCACAAAACTCGTCGGTCACAGAATCTGGTGTAACGACGGTCTGCGAAGGACGGAAATGAAATTAATGGGGCGCACTTTATAAATATGCGTTTTAAAATTTAGATTTGGGGTAAAAAAAATCAAGTCTTTGCAAGTAAACAGGTTCAAGTCCAATTCAAGTCCCAAGTTATTGGTGTAAAAGTCCAAGTCAAGTCTAAAGCCCTATCCGGACGGGATTAGTTTCTCAGGGGGTCCTGGGGTAATTTTCTCTTTTACGGGGGGTCCTCTGTGATTTTAATCCCGTCCGGAACGAGCATGTCCGTGTTTTTCTCAGACGTCCTCAGAGAAAATTACAGGCGGAATTACCTACTGTTTTTCGCTGTACTCCGTGGTCGTCTGGTAATTTTAGTCCCGTCCGGATCCACATGTCTGAGTTTATACATGCAGACATCACCTCGCGTTTAATAAAACAGCTATATGTCCACTGCCACGCACCGTAGTTACACGTTGTGCGCGCGTTTTCACGGAGATCCACGTAAAGACAGCGGCGAGCGAAAATGGATTTACTGGATTTTTTAATGGATTTATTTTATTTTATTTAACGGATTTATTTAGCTATTTACATTCATTAGCGATTTTTTATAATGTGTTTTCTGTATTGGTTTAACAAAATAGCTTAACTTAAACGGAGATCTTAAATGCTGAACTGAACAGTAGTAAAGTTAAAAGTTAAAAAGGAATCATCAGAGTTGGCAGTGTGACATTATTAAACATGCTATCACGTGACAAGGCGATGTCATGTCACCGAGAAAGCCAAAAACTCACGGGTCCTCCTGTTTTTTCAATTGCTGTCCGGATGCAAGAGTTTTATCACTGAGTACAAGGGTGAAATATTTTTCACAGACGTCCCCCTGAAAAACGAATCCCGTCCGGATAGGGCTAAAGTCTCTGAATATTTTTTCAAGTCAAGTCAAAAGTCTTAATATTAATGACTCGAGTTCGACTCGAGTCCAAGTCATGTGACTCGAGTCCCCACCTCTGCTAATACATCCCTTCTGCCCGTGTTCTCTTCAGACATTTGTGAAGCAAACGATCCAATGTTAAGCCAAAGTCTTTGTAGTGTGATAAATATTACAGTATGACAAATATTAAAGTATGACCCATTTAGCACTTTGTATATGTAAATATAACAAGAATATAAAAGATTATTTTACAAGATATGTTTACTGAAAGATAAACAAATTCAAATCGGAGTCCATATCACAATCAATAAAAACAGGAAGACACAGAGAGGCCAACCAACGTAAACAGGAAATAGTGCAGAAAGTCACACAATGCATATTGCAAAATGTCACACAGAACAATGCCATGGCTGGACTGGACCTGGTTAGGGGTGTGGGACTGGGAGTGGAGAATGAGGAGCTCAGGTAGACAGAAGAAAATGGCCACCCGCTGTCTTAATTAAAGCAAGACAGACTAACTTTGAGAGTAGTTGATTTGATTGTTAAAAACAAATGATATATTTTGCAATAAAAAAACATAGTAGCACTGAAATATTTTGACACAATTACAGAATTATAGACTGAATACTCATATTTTAATTGAAGTGAAGATTTTTTAAATCGAATGATTAATCTAATTATGATTTGCTTCCAACACAAATAGCATGTGATTTGAGAAAGGTGTTTTAACCTATATATGAATTCATTTTCAAAATGACCACATACAAATATAGATATTTTTACAGCACTTATACAATTCTTTCATCCTCATCCAAAGCAACTTACAGTTATGAATAAATACAGTTCAAACCTTTGTGGGTTAAAGGACGTGCTCAGGGGTCCAGCAGGGGCAACAGGGGTCCTTGAACTGGTACCCTCCTGTCTATTACTCAAAGACCTTTAACCCCTGAACTACCACCAGCTCTGAACAGCACCACCCCTGAGCAATGTGTTCTCTTTCAGAACTTGAGTTCCTCACCATATAAGTGCTCTATGTGAGGCTGATGGTAAAACATCATGGTGCTGCCTCGTGAAGCTGGTCAACACACAGAGCCTGCAGGACTGAGAGAGTTAGCTGAAAATAAAGATTAGGAATCTCTGTATCTCTCATACATGCCCCACATCACAACTTTTCTCCCCAAAATCTAATCACATTCGATTCAAATCACATCTCCTCCATGACAGTCTTTACTGCACACACCTACAGAGTTGACGAGTCCATCATGTCATCATTTTGAATTTCCCTAGTGTAATTAACGATAATCTTATCATTTTCTTGTGAATATTCAGCCATGGTACATGACTATGAATATTTTTCAGTACTTCAGTACAGACGTGTATTTCACTCCGAGTGACACTGGACGAGAAAGGCCTCTGTTGTCTAGTGTGAATGTAGCACAAAGACTGACGCCACTGCTAAACTGTCCTACATACGCTCTACAGTGGGCGCCCAGTTCGTTAGCTAAACATATGTGACGAGCTAGTCCAGGTGTAGCTCTCTGATCCTAGATGCCACACACACATCTGCTTTCATCCTCACAGCTCTGGTTCTTAACTACCCACAGTGATTGACAGCAGCTCCTGTGGGTTAAGGACATTGTGTGGGTGGGGGAGGGCGGGTCCTCTAGGAATCACAGGAGTCACAGCACTCTCAGGGACCCCCCAGAGATCCTTTCCCAGAAGGCCTTGCACAGAAAGCCTAACCTCTGGCCTCCAATTGTGTTCAGTTACTGAACGAACCAGTGTTGATTGGTAGATACTTATAGAGGAGACATTACTGTTCCCTTTCGCTGAATCTCGGCTTCCTGTTTCCCCTTTCAGTGGAGCTGTTCATCAAGATCCTAGGAGCTTGGGGTCAGTTGTGGAGAAACACACCAGAGGTCAGGAACTGTGACTAAAGTCCTGCCAACAGAGAGAGAGAGAGTAAGTGAGAGAGAGAGAGAGAGAGAGAGAGAGAGCGCAGTGCAGAGGGAGAGGCTAAAGACAGAAAGAAGGGATTACAGTCACCAAACACATGGAAGGCAAAATGCTTCTGCTGTTCATGCTATGATACATTTGCCATGTAAATAAAGTAACTGTCACACACGCGGTGAAGCACGATGGAGAAATGCTGGACATTAAAGAGAGAGAGAGAGAGAGAGAGAGAAGAAAAGAGAAGGAGAGAGAGATAGAGGGAGGAGCTGCCCTTACTTTCTCCTGTGTCTGAGCGTGAGGGAGGAGACAGAATGAAGTGAGCCATTTGCACAGAGGCACTGAGGGAGAGAGAGAGACAGGGAGGGAGAGAGAGAGAGAGAGGGAGGGAGGGAGAGAGAGAGGGAGGGAGAGAGAGAGGAAGGGAAAGGAAGCGTGAGGTGAGAGAAGCAGTGTTCTGTTTGCGGGGCGGATTGGGACCATGCTGTCGGGCACCTCTCTAGTATGGGTGGGGGCGCTGCTCCTGGTGCTGGTGGCTTCCCCGGCTTGCACCTCCGACCTCCAGCACCACGGCTACGAAGAGATGGTGCGGGCGCTGTTCGCCGTGCAGAGTCAGTGCTCGTACGTCACCCGCCTCTACAGCATCGGACGCAGCGTGGAGGGACGCCACCTCTACGTCCTGGAGTTCAGCGACAACCCCAGCATCCATGAGCCACGTGAGTGCGTGCACGCCCGCCGCCGCCCGCCCATAAAAACCTCTGGAACGTCTGCAAGCCGCGGTGACGCCCAGAGTGCTTTGATCAACGAGGTCTTCTCCCACGCCGAACTGCATGGTTGCATGTGGGGGGGTTGGGGTGACAGTTTCTCGTCACTTTTCTGAGAACACTCTGAGAGCTTTTGCTTTAATGAGAGACTTGGTGGGTGCTACACAGCTCTGTCTGTGTATGTTATCACTATGTTTCCTTCTACTTCCACTGAGTAGATCAGATCGACCCCAGCACGATAAGCGATAAACGTACATCCTGTACGTTTACTTCTCAAGCTGACAGTTGATGTCATTGAAGTGTTGCCAGGGTCACGGTGAGTGTCACTCAGTCAGCAGCTGAGTCTGTGTCTCTCACTGGAGAATTTAAATCCTGTCAACCAGTGTAAATAGGGAACTGATTACAGTGGAGTGGCCAAAAAAAAAAACGTGACAACATCTAAACAAGTGGGTGCAGAAACCGCCCCCAAAACCAGCACTGCATCTGCTCCATTATTAGACGCGCAGCCTGACTGAGGGAGGTCTGGGTGTGGGGGAGATGTTTCACTCTGCTGTTTCAGTAGACAAAAGCCAGGAGTTGTGTGTGAGCGCTGCGGGCCTCAGCCTGGCTGGCATTCTGCTGATGTAGGAGCTTCCTTCAGCACAACAGAATTGGAGGATGTGTGCATGTTCCACAATGAGGTGAAAGTGCAGCAAAACAGGAACCTGTACCGCTGGACAGGGCAAACCGAGCCACACACACTTTATTTTCCGACCTGTATGCTCCGCATATTTAAGTGTGTGTGTGTGTGTGTGTGTGTGTGTGTGTGTGTATGAGAGCAACAGAGTATGGAGTAGAGATGTAAATTTCATTGGTCCATGTCAGTGTATAAGGAGCTGTCACAAGTCCAGTAATTCAATCAATGCATGATTTACAACTCTCAGTGCAAATGAGGTTTCGTTTGAATGACAGCTCTACTAAACACACTGAAATGGGATGGTTTTAAATGTCATGACACATGGTGACTTTAATCATGAAATCACAGTCCAAAAGAAACTTAAAGGTTTTGTAAGAAATGTTTAATTTATTTTAATCTTGGTGTTTACATTTAAAAGTACCACATTGCATAGCCACATGGCACAAAGATATTAAACAACAACTCAGATTAAAACAGACGCAACATCACCAAACACCCGCAGAGACGAGCAGGTCTTGTACAAACAGCAGCCTCCCTCCACGTCTGGGGAAACGCTTAACGTGCAGAAAGGGAAGCCCCACACGCGGATGTGTGCGCACACCTCGCGGGCCTCGTGTTCTCTGTCTTACGGGCCTCGACTTCACCACTTCACCACCTCGCAGGCCTCAACTTCACCGCCTCGCAGGCCTCGTGTTCTCCGTCTTACGGGCCTCGTCTTCACCACTTCACCACCTCGCAAGCCTCGACTTCACCGCCTCGCGGGTCTCGTCTTCACTGCCTCACCGCCTCGCGGGTCTCGTCTTCACTGCCTCACGGGCCTCGTCTTCACCGCCTCACCGCCTCGCGGGTCTCGTCTTCATCGCCTCACGGGCCTTGTCTCCACCGTCTCACGGGCCTCGTCTTCACTGCCTCACGGGCCTCATCTCCACCGACTCACGGGCTTCGTCTTCACCGTCTCACGGGCCTCGTGTTCACCGTCTCACGGGCCTTGTCTTCACCGTCTCACGGGCCTCGTCTTCACCGTCTCACGGGCCTCGTGTTCACCGTCTCACGGGCCTTGTCTTCACCGTCTCACGGGCCTCGTCTTCACCGTCTCACGGGCCTCGTCTTCACCGTCTCACAGGCCTCGTCTTCACCGTCTCACGGGCCTCGTCTTCACCGTCTCACAGGCCTCGTCTTCACCGTCTCACAGGCCTCGTCTTCACCGTCTCACAGGCCTCGTCTTCATCGTCTCACAGGCCTCGTCTTCACCGTCTCAGGCTTCGTCTTCATCGCCTCACCGCCTCGCGGGCCTTGTCCTCACCGCGCTCCCACTTTTGTGTTCCAGTGGAGCCCGAGTTCAAGTACGTGGGCAACATGCACGGCAACGAGGTGCTGGGCCGCGAGCTGCTGATCCTGCTGGCGCGGTTCCTGTGTGAGGAATACCAGGCGGGAAACCAGCGCATCACGAGCCTCGTCCACAACACACGCATCCACATCCTCCCCTCCATGAACCCCGACGGATACGAGGTGGCGGCCGGGCAGGTACCAAAGGCTGGTCCGGTCTGGACCCAGTAACGCCACACTGCACACATCACACGCCCACTGAACCCAGTGGTGTAAACTACGATTCGTGCTTGCGTCTGAGGTTAGAAGAGCACAAAGGCTGATATGTGTAATCAGTATGCATCTTGATACTTAACACCTGTACCATTAACTCAGCAATTTCCCAGTGAGGGTTTTTCTTTCTTTTGAGACTATCACAATCCATAATCCATGATTTGTGAGCACATACACCAACACAACCTCTCCTTCTTCAAACAGTGAGCAATCAAACAGTAGAGTATCTGCACAGGTCAGCATCTCACACTCATCTGCCACAACAGCGCCAGGGTGGGCAAATACAACCTAACCTCTACACAAAGATCACACTGGATATTACTAACTAACCCGAATCCAGTTAAATCCTACTGGATATTACTAACATCTACTCAAAGAATTCACACTGGATATAATTTGCTACATAAATGACTCTTGAGATTCAATACGACCTATGAGTATTTCTTAAAGTAAATCAAAAATATGAACTGCAAAAATCCTCACTGTCAGTCAGTTAGTTCAGTAGATAAGTGCATATATGGTGAGAGTCTGTGTTTGTCCATCTCCCAGGGCCCGGAGCTCAATGGCTACCTGGTGGGTCGTGGAAATGCCAGAGATGTGGACTTGAATCGCAATTTCCCAGACCTGAACGGCCTCATGTACTACTACGAGAAGAACCATGGGAGAAACCACCACCTGCCCCTGCCAGACAACTGGGAATTACAGGTGGGCAACACAGTGGGGAGGCACAGAGGGGTGGAGCAGAGGGGTGGAGCAGAGGGGCAGGTCAGAAGGGTGGAGTAGAGGGGCAGCACAGAGGGGTGGAGCAGAGGGGCAGCACAGAGGGGTGGAGTAGAGGGGTAGCACAGAGGGGCAGCGGGGCTACTAAAGCAGTACAACACCACACCAGAGACACACAAGTTAGTTTTATTTCTTTGAAGAAGAAATAGAAAGTCATTTAAATGCTAATGATCTGGATATTTTGGGAACTTGGTAGATTGCTCAAAACAATGAACAGAAAACTGTCAGGAATTCAAATTTATGATCTGAAGACTCAGAAGTTAGAACTGAAATTCAGAACTGTGCTAGCAACAACAATCACACGAGTGCATTTGTGTGTGTGTGTGTGTGTGTGTGTGTGTGTGTGTGTGTGTGTGTGTGTGTGTGTGTGTGTGTGTGTGTGTGTGTGTGTGTGTGTTTGTGTGTGTGTGTGTGTGTGTGTAAACATTTGTACGTATGTTTTCTTTTCCACTTCCATATGTGAGAATCTTGCATACATGTACGTTTACACTCATTGCAGTTCTGGGTCTTGCATTACGTTTCAAAACATTCGTGTTCTGCCTGTATAAACTGGCAGTGCAAACTCAGGAGCAGTTGACGCTGCCCCACGATTGGCTGGATGAGCCGCTCTCATACAGCTCCACTCTGGCCTTTATCAAGACCCGGCAGGCCCACCTCTCACCAGCTCTGTTTAAATAAGCCCACACTGCCATGCGCATGGGGAATTTTTAGCAAGATCAGAGTTTCTCCGAACTGGGTCCTGTTATATTTCACTGTAAGTGCAGCGTGGGCGGACGAATCGGATGTGCTCAGTTTGAGGAGGTCTGGTAACTGGGTCAGTGGCAAAGCACACTGAACCAGTGTAGAGCTCAACAAGGACCCTACATCTTGTGTAAAAAAGCATGTCTGGACTTCATGTCTGGACTTCATGGCATGCCAGGAACAGCAGGAATATGGATGTTGTATCCAGCTAGATCGTCACTAGATGTCTGCTGGCAGTCAGATGCCCGTTAGGCCGACACAGAGAGGCAGGCGGCTGGGGTGGCATGGGGCGTGTTCTTGTCATGACTGCACGCTCCGTGACATTTCACCCACACGTCCTGATACTGGTCGAGTCGCTGAAAGCCGCGTGTCTTTATCAGCAGCAGCACCAGCTGGGGTCACGTTGACGGGTCCGTACAGACCAAACACGGGCACTCTCTACGAGTGGGCCCACATCCCAGCAGCCGTCTCCAAAGACCACAGGCCACAGACCGGCTGGGCCACAGCAGTAAAATCTGCAGAGGGTTTATTTTCTCTCCGGCTGCAGCGGGAGGTGTTAACACGCGCTCCACGTCCCAGATAAAGTACCCGGACGAACATTCGGGGTTCATGCTTTCTGTCCTGAGAGCCCATCTTGGTCCCTCCTGCTTATGGGATTTTATTGGTTCCTTATTGGTTCCTTATTGGTTCCTTATTGGTCCCTCCTGCTTATGGGATACTTTTTTGGTACGTGCTCTTGGTCTCTTCAGGTCGAGCCCGAGACTCTGGCCGTCATCAAATGGATGCAGAACTATAATTTTGTCCTGTCCGCAAACCTGCATGGTGGGGCGGTGGTGGCGAACTACCCCTTTGATAGATCCCGCGAGTCTCGCATAAGAGGCAAGACCACATACTCGGCCACCCCGGACGACAAGATCTTCCAAAAAGTACGCAGTCGTTAAAATACACTTTTTGTGTTTGAATTCTCGTTTAAAACATTTAGCAGTTCATGTTTATTTGAATAAATAATTTTGTGTGTAGTTGGCAAAAACATACTCGTACGCTCATGGTTGGATGCACAAAGGTTGGAACTGTGGAGACTACTTTGAGGATGGGATTACCAACGGAGCCAGCTGGTACTCTCTAACCAAGGGTTAGTGGCCCAAGGTTTCACCGCTCACTGAGATGTTTAAGTAACCAATAATTCAACAGAATAATACAGTTTCGACAGTCTCGACTACATGAATATTTCTGTTGCAACATCATCACACAGTAAGTTGTATTCACAGGTATGCAGGACTTCAACTACCTCTATACTAACTGCTTTGAGATCACTCTGGAGCTGAGCTGTGATAAGTTCCCCCCAGCCAGTGCCCTGCCCCGGGAGTGGCTGGCCAACAGGGAGGCTCTGGTGTCCTACATGGAGCAGGTAGGTCCGCCTCCCCAACCGTGACTCCGGCTGCCTTGTCTGAAACACTCAGAAGTTCGCGATCCTCTCACAGGCAAAACACATGGTCCAAATGAACAGGACTCATAAAGAAATGAGTAATAAAGTGCACAGTATTTCATTAAGAACAGCAAACAGGGACAAAAAGGATCTTGTGGTGCAGTGTTGTATTACTATCTATTTAGTATGCATTATTATGTATTTAGTATGCATCTGTATGTATTTAGTATGCATTAGTATGTATTTAGTGTGCATTAGTATGTATTTAGTATGCATTAGTATGTATTTAGTATGCATTAGTTTGTAACCAACCTGTTCCTGGGTACTTTGAATGGGAAATGGATACAAATATCCTGTTTAAAGATCCAATAAAATCTTTGCCTTGCTCTTAACAAGAAATACACTTACAAATACTAACAAAACCAATACAAAACACCCAAATGAGGGATCATGCATTATACCCAGGTCCACCATGGCATTAAAGGAATGATCTACGATGATAACAACAACCCCATCGGCAATGCAGAGATCTCAGTGGCAGGCATAAACCACGACATAACAAGTGGTTAGTACTGTTGCACTACAAGAACAGCTTTCCAAAAGATAGCCTAGCTACGTCAGCAGCGGTGTGTGGTACTGACTGTGTGTCTGGATTCATCCTGTGTGTCCCAGGGTCGGGTGGAGACTACTTCCGTCTGCTTTTACCAGGAACCTACACCGTGACTGCGTCTGCAGAAGGATACCAGCCCTCCACCAGCACCGTCACTGTCGGACCTGCAGAGGCCACACAGGTGAGAACACACACACACACACACACAGAACATTCTGGGGGAAAATGCAGAGATACAGAGAAAAATGTACACATTAAAATAATTTTAATAATAATTGATAAGAAATATTTAACATTTTCAAAAACAAAATGAATGTGTACATCAAAGTATTTCTTTTTTTCCCAGTTACACTTCTATTTGAAAACTGCAGCAAAAGGGACTAACCTGAATGTGAAAGGCCACCCAGGCAGGAAAAGCCCATCGTCACTAGCTAAGGGTCCTCCAGCCAACCTCGGCCCCAGATGAACTAGGGTAGGACGTGTCCCTGAGCAGAGACACAATGTTCCACAACGGAGCAGGAAGTGAAGGAAGACAAGAGGACCAGGTGACCCGTGTCCCCGACCTCTGTTCATGTGAAGGACACGCCCCCTGTACTCCTTTGGGATAGGTCATTCATGTTATGTTTTTCACAGGGATATTCTTTTTCTATGAGTTTCATATTTATGTAATAGGTATTTTACATAAATAATTGGAGTTATCTAATGTGATATAATGGCAGATTCAAAGAAAAGAGTGAATATAAAACACATTAGGCTGATTTAGATAATGAAATGTGACAGACGTCGTTAATCAGCAGACATTGTAGAACTGTGTTAACATACAATATTCCACAGAGCACAGTTTGCGTAATTAAGTACAATAGCAACACGGGTAATTACACAGCAATGTGTTGGAAAGTTTGTGGTAACCTTTTATAACTCATATAATAAAATATTATCATATACATTAATCAAAAGTTTCGAACAAAAGAATTTGTGACTTTATGTTACATTATAACATTTAAGGACTTTTAAGTGATGTCTTTAGTGATGATACATCATCAGCTATATATTCTGTATAATTCCGGTTACTTGCTTCTCTTTGATGTAAGACTTTGTAAGACAAAGAAATTGTTCATATTAGATATTTTTAAAGGTTAGAATAGAATAGATACTTCATTGATCCCAAAGGAAATTAGGGAAGGTCAGGAAATGGATAAGGAACATTAACATTAGAAATGCATTTTTTAACAAAATACACAAAAAGCATTATCAGAATGATAAAAGGTTGAGGTTGTCAGGAAGTGATACTTTTGCTGTACAGTAGAGGTCAGTGTTGTCTACTATAAACGAAAGCTCTTCAGCATTGTGTCAGACAAAATACACATTGTCAATCCAAATGGTATAACTCATTAAGACAAAGTGTATTTTACTCAATTTCCTATTTACATTGATATTCACATATAGAGGTTTTGAACTATAATCCTAAAATACTGACCTTATAAAAACAAACTTTTTACTCAGAGATGAGTATTTCATTTCTGTATTTATATTTATATAAACGGCTACTGGATTTTCCGTTGTTTTTCCATTAATTGTGAACACACATTTTAAAAGGCCTTTGTTAAGAAACAGGAAAAGGAAAAATACATTTCAGGAATGCGGGACACTGCGTTCTCCTTCCGGATACCAATCACACAGGACTGAGAGAGGCACACACCCCATTTCCATTCAGCCAAAGGTCGCATTAAAACACATTTGAAATGGATGACAGAGGAAACCACACACTCTTCACTGCTGAAACAGCAGTCATTTCATTTTACTGCTCAATCTATGTCAATATAATTTGCATTGTTTTAATAAAATCTAAATATTTCTAGATGTAAGATTAGAGATTGTGTTATTTTCTAGAGAGCAAAATAAATCTTAAAATATCTAAAATAAGATAAGCACTGCACAAACTATGTATTCGTTCAGGAACACATTAAAATTTACTGAGGATTCCTGGCATTGGAAGTGAGAAAAACTACATAATGCTTAATGTCAGTCTGATTTTTTTTTTTTTTACTTATTTTGTACATTTTGTTTTAGATTCTACAGATTGTTTACACATTTTATACACTTTTGTGCCAGACTGCTCCTACTTAATGTGTTTTGCCTCCAAATCTGACTACAATGCCACCCGTTATTACATTCTAATGATCTGTAAACTGATTATCTGATTGTCTTGTCTATAATCCCATTACATTCATCTCTGTTCTGTTCAGCCATTTAGACAATGTGTGTCATTCTTTACATCTTGGAATGGTCCCGATCCACTTACGGGATTCCACTGTATTACAAACAATGACGATGCACACAAAGAGAGTGGACAAATGACAAACCATAACAAAGACTGAGGGCTCACATGATGTCCCTCAATGAAAACGCCAGCGTAGGCGTGGACAACACAAGCGTTTCATGCTGTTTGAGGGGCCTGTTGTGGAGTGGGCACCATCATGTCAGAAGAGCGTACGACACTGAGCTGAATGGACCAGCGTGGCCCAGTGTATCAGTGGAATATTCTAATATCCTCCTCCACACTGTCGCCCAAGTGGCTCGGCTCTGATTCACCGGCCCGCTTGTGACAGCTCTGGCCTTCCACAGTAACAGTGGGTGTACAGACATCAAACGCAAGTCTGTTCAAACTATATGTATATGTAAATGATCAGATTGTGTAAATGAAATCTTAGACATGTTTAGATGTATTCATCCACTTAGATACATTTATTTGGGCATTTATTCATTCATATAGATTAATTGTTGCTCATGCCACATATGCTATTTTATTTCGAAGCAGAGCTTAGTTACACCAAGTTCATTAAAAGATGTGTGTGTGTGTGTGTGTGTGTGTGTGTGTGTGTGTGTGTGTGTGTGTGTCACAGCATGCCAGTGTGAGTGTGGTTTAAACCACCTCTTGACACTAGCACCTTCTCATATCACGGCTTTCCCAGAAATGTTCCTTCTGTTGTTGCCAGACTTAAGGAATTTGTATTCTGTGCTGGCACGGCACAAACCTGCTCTCAGTGGTCAACAGTGCATGGCTTAAAATCCTCATCTTTTCTCTCAGCAGTAGCAAATCTCTGAAACGCCCCTGACCTTCATGAAAGTAAGGTCACTAAAAGTGTTGAAAACAAACTAAAATACCAACAAAACTGGCCATGTGTCATGTATTACTTGCATTAGTCACTTAAAGTGTTTCAAAGACAATTTCAGTTACAAAGAGCAGACCACAACAACTTAATAATAACCTAATTAAGCCAGTTGTTTTTGCTGACATTCCAAAACTCCAATTATTACTCTTATTATTAAATGGCACTGCCCGCAAATAAACACTGTTTGTGCACTGAGACTGTTAGAATCAGGTTTTTCCAGTATTCTTACTGAATGCTGACTGCACCTGCTTCCAGTGAAATTACACAATATCTAGCCACCACTGCGGAACTCAAGGACAGATTGGAGACTGCATTATAACATGTTGTGGAATGTGCAGACAAAATCAAATGAAATCCTTCACAAACCTAAGACTCATCTTCTAATACGATGGAAGCAGGGAGTTCACAGTATTAACTTACTCTGCTTTTGAACCCACTTAAGCTTTCACTTTGATCTTTTAAACCATAATTAATTGTAATTATGCACAGGATAAGATGTCAAATGTCCTATAACAAACCATTAGAGGTGCCAGTAGGACACAACTCACTTCATGGGTCGTCAGGTATGTACATAGAGATCATCCAACATCTCCAGAAGGGTCAACACAGCCTCATTTGGCCTATTAAGACATATTAATAACCAGGGATTAACCACAGAACATAGATATAATAATATCCAGAGATTAAAACATCAACATCTAAAAAAACTGTACCTGGGCGCTATAATAACATGTTAGATATACAAACAGCAGCGCTTACACGCTGGTCAATTTAAAATCCAGCGTTTTTAATTTGTCATCGGGAGGCATAAGATTTTCCGACAGGCATATTTAAGGCAGCCTCAACGGAAAGCCCCATTCGGTGCGCCTGCAGGGCGACGTTGATGTCAGCATGGACGCACCACGTGACCAGAGCTGGATCCTCCATCGGGATGACAGCTGATCGCAGCGTTACGTAGACGCCGAGCGGGATCTCCAGCTCGTCCAGACATCACATATATGATCGCCCGTAATTCACTTTATTCCATCTGGAGAAGAAATGGGCAGCCGTGCAGAATTAATGGACGAGGAAAGTTTTCCCACCGCCGATTTATAGCAGGACGCAGCGGACAAGGCGTTTTAGACACGGACGAAATCATCGCATATATAGGTAAAAAACAAACTACAGATGTTTGTATTAGGACGTTCTCCTGTTTGATATAAGCTTTGGTTACATGGCTGCATATCGATTAACAAATCGCAGAATTAAATGACTTGAACATACTGTGCCAAACTTTTGCTTATGAGATCCGGCGGGTAGACGAGCTCCGTTATAGCTGATGATAATTATACTGGTGTATAATATTATACTGGTGTATAATATTATACTGGTGTTTAATGTTATACTGGTGATTATACTGGTGTATAATGTTATACTGGTGATTATACTGGTGTATAATGTTATACTGATGTATAATATTATACTGGTGATTATACTGGTGTATAATGTTATACTGGTGATTATACTGGTGTATAATGTTATACTGGTGTTATTCTCCTTATTCCGTTAGGTGTAGTGATTGACTTGGTGTTTTGTTGTGTGGGTGTGTTGCGTAAATGTTGGCATAACGTTAGGTCCTCTTTGATGACAAAAGGTGTAGTGAAACATGCTTGAGTTTGTTTTCATTTCTCTTTAAATATTTGTATATAAGTATAATTATCAACAGTGTGAACATTATCGCAAGACTTGAAAGCTCGCGAGCAGTAGTAAACTCCCAGTTTCCATAGCTACGCCATTTGCATTTAAATTAGACATAAATCATTGAAAGGAAAACATGTCGCAGTGTTTTTTTTTTAGCCTAAACCTATTCCACAGTTAAGTGAGTGGTAAAACAAAATGCAGCACTGCTTAAAGAGAAACGAAATGGTTAAGTCATAGAGTGTGAGTGTCCGGTACCGGAGTGCTGGGGGACGGAGGACACCGCTCAGATGCTGCACACTTGTCGCCTGGCAATTGTTGACAGTTGTCTCACCACCTGATGCGCTTGCACATGACCTATTGTGGGTCTGGGACATATGGTGTTGAGGGCTTCAATCGCTGCATTCATTCTTCAGAGTGGATGGATAGTTGGAGAGAGAGACAGAGACAGACATACAGACAGACAAGATTGATCATTGTAAAGTTGCTTTCATGAGGCAATTAATGCTGTGAGATATTAGGTAAACATGGCTTCATGGTCTAATCAGTACTCAGTGATATGTTTGGTAATTTGTTTGGTAATACTTATAATTATAAAGGGACTAACATGCACACACACTGCATGGTAGTGTTCATTGTCGTTTGATACTGTTCATCGAGGTATGGCACTGCTCATCGAGGTATGGCACTGCTCATCTTGATTTGGTACTGTTCATTGAGGTTTGATACTATTCATTGAGGTTTGGTACTGTTCATCGAGGTTTGGTACTGTTCATCAAGGTATGGTACTGTTCATCGAGGTTTAGTACTGTTTATCGAGGTATGGTACTGTTCATTGTCATTTGGTACTGTTCATTGTCATTTGGTACTTTTCATGGAGGTATGGTACTGTTCATTGTCATTTGGTACTGTTCATCGAGGTATGGCACTATTCATCGAGGTATGGCACTGTTCATCGAGGTATGGCACTGTTCATCGAGGTATGGCACTGTTCATCGAGGTATGGCACTGTTCATCGAGGTATGGCACTGTTCATTGTCATTTGGTACTGTTCATTGTCATTTGGTACTATTCATCGAGGTATGGTACTGTTCATCGAGGTATGGCACTGTTCATTGCCGTTTGGTACTGTTCATTGCCGTTTGGTACTGTTTATCGAGGTATGGTACTGTTCATCGAGGTATGGTACTGTTCATCGAGGTATGGTACTGTTCATTGACGTTTGATACTGTTCATCGACGTTTGGTACTGTTCATTGTGATTTGGTACTATTCATTGAGGTATGGTACTATTCATTGAGGTATGGTACTGTTCATCGAGGTATGGTACTGTTCATCGAGGTATGGTACTGTTCATCGAGGTATGGTACTGTTCATCGAGGTATGGTACTGTTCATTGATGTATGGTACTGTTCATCGAGGTAACAGCAAGAGCACCACTTGCTGCTGTTATCTTAGAGTCTCACCTCACAAAAGGATGGTGTCAATGCTTCTGTACATCACAGATGTGTGGGATATGTTTGGGGAACAAAGTGAGGCTTGATTCGACTTGCACGAGGAAGGTCTGAATTATTTATCCAAGTAGAAGTGTCCCATTGCACATTTGACACTTTATCTAGTCATGTTGTCATCAGTCTGTTGCTGGACACTGGAGTGAGAATTTTTCCCAGAATGCAGTAAAGTTGCAGAGGAAAACTTTGTTGGGAAAATGCTGCTGCCAGAATCCTTAGGGAATGGCTGCATGTGCTTGCCGGTGTTTGTGTATGTGTAAAAGAGAGACACTGAGTCTACAGTGATGTGCCATCTGCTTTGTGGGTCCCATGTGTACCAAGACTCATTTTACTTGCATTTGGTCCTATGATTACAGTATCTAAACTTTTTATTGGAGCTCTGAGCATTATGGGAGATACACAGTAGAGTCATGAACTGTCTGACAGCCCAGCCCAGCCCTCCCCTGTAAACCCTCACCCGCGCCTCTCACCTCTAGCCAAGACAAGTGGGGAGGTGAACGTGGACAAGTGCCAGTGAACGTCTGTGAGATAAACATGGTATTAAGAGAGTTTAAGTCACCACTTTGCTCAGTGTGTTTGTCACAGAGTTATGGCCTGTGGGAGACCTTCTACTGGACGGGGGGTGTGGGGTGATGTGCGGACGCCACATCATCTGCACGTCCAGTGTTGGCATTGAGTCAAAAGAAGACCATCACATTGTTTTAGTTACCCAAATGACTTAGCAAGTCAACAAAGGAAACTAGCAGTAGTTTTAAGCAGTGCAGCTAAGCAACGTACTGATCTACCTTAAGTTCTTTTGTTTGTGCTTCTACAACATTCTTTCTGAGAAAATGAAGCTTGTGTTGCTTAACACTGGGTCTCACGGGAATGTTAGTTGGAGATTTTAGCTGTAGGTGGTGGGCCGGAGTCCACCGCCCCCTCCACGGCTGCAGTGCATGCTTTCCTGTGTGTTGGGTATGGCCCAAAAGTTCTGATGCCTCGAGGGGCCTTAACATACAAGCTTGAGTGACCTTTGCCCTAGCTGAATGACCCTTGCACCTCCCAAACAGCAGCTACATGCCAACTCCGTCTGTCGGGGCAGTGTTCCTGTTCCTGCTTGCCTGTCAGGATGTTTGCACGGGGCAACTGCTCCACCTCTGCATTCTGCATCGTACGTTGAAGTTTCCCCTGGAATGAAAACTCCCTTCTGCAGCGCTGCCAAAGACACAACTCCCAATCCCCCTCTAAATGATGTCAGACCAGAAAACAGTGCATGCCAGATAGTGGAACAAGGGAGTGGGAGAGTAGAGGGAGAGAGAGAGAGAGTAGAGAGAGAGAGGTGCTGTGGCTTTCTGAGAAGAAGGAAGTAAATGAAACTTCCGGGTATGTTTTCAACAACTAGTGGCCTTGTATTAATGGAAACATGATAAATATAGTATAGCAGAAACAACAGCGGAGAGATGGAGCCGATATAGGGCCCCTGAATAGAGTTAGTGGTGTTGGTGGATTGGTCTTATTTACCACCTTACTTTCAACAGGCTGTCACGGCCCTCACGGCCCAGATGGCTTCGGCCTCCAGTTCTTGTGTGCTGAATCACGCTCCGTAACGGCATGTCGGAGTGACACAGATGTGAGTCAGCCCGGTTACATTCACCACTGGCTTCAGCATTGCCGTAATGCGTTAAGATCGAATCGTGAGAGCCCTTCCTTTTCCCTTTTTGTTAACGTCTTCGTTTTGGGGTGTTTGCAGACAGACATTTTGTCCCGCTAATCACGAGCTCCTAAAACAGCAGTGAAGAGTTAGGTAGTGCGGGCGTCAGATATCGGCCGTTGTTGGTTGTTCCTGCTTAGCTCGGTGCTCTTTTAACGAGTGTAATGGTTAAAACGAGGTTTGATTTGAACCAGGTGTTGCCTCCTCTCCCAGCCCGCCGTCATGTGCTGAAGACTGAAGCTGCCACACTTGTGCCACACTTGTGCCACACTTGCGCCACACGCACCTGTCACAACTCCTGTGTTTCACACATTTCCGTGGAGGCAGCACTTTTGCATATCGCTGCGACAGCACACACTGTGCATGTGTGGTCAACACCCGGCGCCGATGTGCACCGGAAACAACAGGAGCACAACACACCGAGGAAGCTTCCAGTACTGAATGGGGGTTTCGGAGGGTCAGCACCTGAGCCATTTGCCCCATTGTTGGGGTGGAATTGGTCCTGTTCAATAAATAACAACAGTCAAACAGATCAGATTTCAGCCTAGCTGTCTCTTGGCTGAAGAGCGAGGAAGGAGAAAGAGAGAGACAGTAAATGAGAAATAGATGCAGACAGAGGGAAGTAGAGTGAGAGAAAGAGAGAGAAATGTGGCAGCAAAGGTGGATTTGAATAGAGATTGCGCTGTTTGTTTGTTTTTTGTGTAGAACTTGTGTAGAGGAGATGTTTTCACAGAAGTTTCTCTAGGGCCTGGAAAACGAATGGGTGTTTGCACTGCCCCACAGAAAGGAAGGCGGGAGGAAGAAGGGGCAGGAATGGGGGCCTGGGGGTGTTGGGGGGGGGGTGGTGTTGGGGGGGGGGGGGGGTGCTGGAAACAGGACTCGTGGTGGCTGCGGGGTTGGGGACTGGTGTCCAGGCTGCAAGACGCCACGTGTGTGTGAGCAATCTTCTGGAGCTGTCTAGGCCTGCACACACGGTGTGGCTGTCTTTGGGGGGTCGGCCGGGGTCAGGGTGCTCAGACAGTAAACACAGAGCATAAGCACGTGCCTGGGCGGAAGACATATGGTGCTGTGTAAACACGCACACACACGCCCTCATGCCTATGAATCCACACACATGTACACAGTGAAATCACAGGCTTAACAAACCGGACGGAGCTCTGCATGCACTGACGTTACTTCACAATAGCACTTCGTGACCGAGATATAGCTTAAAGGCAGATTAATTATGTGTGTGTGTGTGTGTGTGTGTGTGTGTGTGTGAGTGAGTGTATGAGTGAGTGAGTGAGTGAAAGAAAGAAAATAGACACACTGGTCCTGGAGGAGAAGGTGTAGGCCTGTGTCCATAAAGTGAAATGTCATTACGCTGCCACTTTCAGCCTGATGCCCAAAGACAAGCACACACACTCACACTGTCTCCGTGTTTCTCACCATCTCTGCTCTTACTCATTAGTACAGTCTTATTTGTGGACTGTTTTTTGTTTTCATTACTTCTGCTTTTGGTTCTGAAGCTTCAGGTCCCGTCATCCTTCTGTCAGCCATCACCGTCTGGGCCCTGCTGCTTCCGCCTCTCTTCGTCCTCAGCGTGTCCACAGACAGCAGTGGCCGGAACTGTGTGTCCCAGCTCTGGCTGTGTTTCCCTGCCGCCCCTCCCTGTGGGAAGACTAAAGTCATGCATGCTCGTGCCTGGGGAAGAAGAGTGGCGCCTCATCCCTCCATCTTTCCTTCCTGTGCGTTTTTAAGACCTTTATTCTTGCATTCCATCTATTGATTCTCTTTTTGCAGTCCTCTCTCCCTACTTCTCTCTCTCTCATTCTCTCTCTCTCTTCTCCCTACCTCTCCCTACTTCTCTCTCTCTCTCTCTCTCTCTCTCTTCTCCCTACCTCTCTCTCTCTCTCTCTCTCTCTCTCTCTCTCTCTCTCTCTCTCTCTCTCTCTCTCTCTCTCACCTACCTACCTTGTCTCATCTCTGTCAACAGGACCACATGTTTGTCTGTCTCTCTGGTGTCCATGTGGCAGTAATGCGGCCTCCTCCGCTCTCTCTCTCTCTCTCTCTAGGGCTGTCGCGATAACCGCAGTATAGCAATACCGCGCTATTGACGAGAAAATCGCAACGTACGGGAATTAACCGCAACAACCGCAATATTTGTGTTTTTTCCCATGCGAGGGGAAAGTGCCTGTGCAAGAGTTAGTCATTTTCCCATCAACCCCCTGTTATCATCCGGTGCGGCTGATCAACAATCCGTCTCCTTTTTTCAAAGATGGAAACTATGGCAGATGCTCTGGTCAAAAAACAAAACGCGACTTCGCCGGTTTGGGAGCATTTCGGGTTCAAGTCAAATCCACGCAGATCCACTCGCCTGGTGGCGCGTCAATGAGGCTAGATTTCCTCTGCTCTCCAAACTCGCCCGCAAGTACATGTGCATTTGTGCAACAAGCACACCATCAGAGCGAGTTTTTAGTACTGCCGGGAATATTGTTAGCCCTTTCCGCTCCTCACTGAAACCACATAAGGTGAATATGTTGGTTTTCTTAGCGCGCAACAGGGACGTGACAACTCAGGTTTAAGCTGAGACGTTATTCTTCTGGTTAAGGAAAGATTTCGTTTTATTGATTTATTTATTAAATTCTCTTTTTGTGTTTAAAATCTCGTTTAAAATATTTACCCTACACTTTTAAGAAAGCGAAAGAGCATGGTGTTCTTACTGCATCTCATTTGACTTCTGTGTTCTCTATTTGACAATAAACACACATTTAACTGCTCTTAAAACTGTCTTCTTTGCAATTTAAAAACAATAAGAACCCCTTTACAATAAAAACAATAAAACAATTATATAGCTCTAAAATTAAGATTTTAGACGACAAATGACGCATATCGCGTCATACCGCATATCGCGGTGTTGAGCCACCATAAATAACCGCAGGGGAAATTCTTTCACCGCGACAGCCCTATCTCTCTCTCTCTCTCTGGTCGGGGGGCGAGTGAGCAGGTGTGATTCACCACTCTGCACAGACATGCTGTCCATGCAGTTGTCATGGAAACGAGGAACCAGTTTGGCCCGGCTTGCATGCACATCAATATTCTGAATATAAAGGCAGAGAGTAACTGTGGGAGGTTGGGGGGGGGGGGGGGGGGGGGGCGCGGCAGGATAACTAGAAGGTTTAGCCGGCCGCCGATCCCAGCGGTAGTGCAGGAGGCTCCTGTGTGCTCCTCTCGAGCTGGGCCCCCTGTCTCCGTTGTGAGCAATGCGAGCCAAAATGCTTCTCCCTTATTCACTCACAACCAGGCCTTTGAGAACTGCCATTGGCATGCAGAGTCTGACCTGGCACACAAGCTCTAAAGGTACAACGGGGGGAGTGAATGGCCATATTGCTCTGTTGGTTGTGCTGGGCTTGTACATATCAGCTTGAGGGGGGGAGATGTTGAGTCATTGCTCAGTTCTGGAGACCACGTGCCAGCGTTGTTCTGCTCCTGACGTTCTGTCAGTAGGACACGCCCTCGAATTTTGCCCTCGCAGTGATGATTAAACAAACGTGTCTGGGGAAATGAAAGCATTAGGTCAGCGCTAAACAACGATTCTTTGTGTTTCCCCACTCCAAATGGCGTGTGAGTAAGAAAAAGCTTTATTCTGTTTGGGTTGAGTCATCAAAAGTGCTCGTAGGAGTAAAGGCGAAGAGCGTGTGAGGATGTCGCTGCAGGGGCACGTGTGCTAATACTCTAACGCTGCGTGTGATGAACCACGGATCGCTGGCTGCTTGTGTGGACGGACGTGTCTTCTGTGAGGAGTGGAATGTTACAGCACATTCCTGTAACCAGGAATGGTATTCTGGCAGTTGACTCTGGAGCTAGAAAGGTGAAGGAGGTGTGTGTGGGGTGAGGTGGGGATGGGGGGGATGAGGTGCCTGTTTCACTGCCTGACTGGAAACATCAACTTAAGCTTTAACCTTAACAGTGCACATACAGTAGACGCAAGTCTGTGAGGAGTAATTGAGGGTGGTGGGATAACTAAAGTGAGACACTAAAGTCATATAGTGCTTTAGGAGGAAGGGCTTTGGGTAAAGTGTTGAGGAATTTAGATGTGTAGACCATGTCTGTAAAGTGTTGAAGATCATCTGGGTCCATGAACACACCTACACACACCCCCACACATTCTTTATGGCCACACGTTTCAAATTAAAGGTGGGCAAGAAAGGTCCCTCCTACACCACTTGCCCAAATTGTCCACTGAGACATGTACTCACATGCACACTCACATGCACGCACGTACACACACACACACACACACACACACACACACACACACACACACACACACACACACACACACTGGACAGAGAGTTCTTTGAGTCAGTGATGCATGTGCCCCCTCTTCTGTCGTTTCCTGTCTTTATCAGGTTTTATCTCCCTCTTTTCACACTCCCACTCTCATTTTCATCAGTGAAGGACACACAGGAGCCATCAGAGGAGTAAATAAGTATCTCCTTGTTTGCCGCGGAGAGAAAATGTCAGAGTCTATGCTTCCTCATGGACGCATTACTGAGTTCTTCTTGTTTCTGGTAATCCTGGCCAGGACATGCCCTTTCTAAACATTTTCATGTGCGCAGTCAAACGCACATTGATTCAATCTTTATTTCTCTCTCTCTCTCTCTCTCTCTCTCTCTCTCTCTCTCTCTCTCTCTCTCTCTCTCTCTCTCTCTCTCTCTCTCTCTCTCTCTGCCTCACTCACACATGAGCCCACACACACACACACACACACACACACAGACCCTGGGCTTTATGACTCATCACAAGGATTCTCTCTCCACCCTTTAAGTTCCAGCTGAATTACTAAGTACATTCTCCATGAACATGTTTCACAGCTAGGACAGATAGAAAGTTCTAGTCACCACTTCTTAACCTACTCAGCTTATTACAGTTTTTGTTAATACAAAATATTATTTTTACAGCCTATAGTTGCTGTGTGGTAGCCAGTTTCACCATAAAGGGAGGGGGGGGGGGGGGGGGGGGGGGGGGTTGCACTTATTTCTCACTAACAGCTGGTTCGATGTCATGACTAGTGTATGTGGAATGACTAAATACTCATCAACATCAGCCATCTAGTGGTCAAAATGTGTCAGTGCGCTGTCTCTGCACCCGAGAGTCTGCTGTGTGAGTGGGTGGGCTGACTCGTCTCGCTCTCCTCTTTCAGGCGATCACTGAGGATGGAGGCAGGTTCGGTCGTGCGCGCCGTCTTCGAGTTCCTGCCCAGCGTCTCGGAGGAGCTGCCCCTCTTCGCCGGCGACGTCGTGGAGGTCCTGAGCGTTGTGGACGAGTTTTGGCTGCTGGGAATCAAAGATGGAGTCACAGGTACAGGTCTGCGTCACTGCGTCACAGGTACAGGTCTGAGTCACTGCGTGACAGGTACAGGTCTGCGTGACAGGTACAGGTCTGCGTCACAGGTACAGGTCTGTGTCACAGATACAGGTCTGAGTCACTGCGTCACAGGTACAGGTCTGCGTCACAGGTACAGGTCTGCGTCACAGGTACAGGTCTGAGTCACTGCGTCACAGGTACAGGTCTGCGTCACAGGTACAGGTCTGCGTCACTGCGTCACAGGTACAGGTCTGAGTCACTGCGTGACAGGTACAGGTCTGCGTGACAGGTACAGGTCTGCGTCACAGGTACAGGTCTGTGTCACAGATACAGGTCTGAGTCACTGCGTCACAGGTACAGGTCTGCGTCACAGGTACAGGTCTGCGTCACAGGTACAGGTCTGAGTCACTGCGTCACAGGTACAGGTCTGCGTCACAGGTACAGGTCTGCGTCACAGGTACAGGTCTGCGTCACAGCGTCACAGGTACAGGTCTGCGTCACAGGTACAGGTCTGAGTCACTGCGTCACAGGTACAGGTCTGCGTCACAGGTACAGGTCTGCGTCACAGGTACAAGTCTGAGTCACTGCGTCACAGGTACAGGTCTGCGTCACAGGTACAAGTCTGAGTCACTGCGTCACAGGTACAAGTCTGCATCACAGGTACAGGTCTGCGTCACAGGTACAGGTCTGCATCACAGGTACAGGTCTGCGTCACAGGTACAGGTCTGCGTCACAGGCATGTTCAACCCTAAACAGCGTAGCAGCGGAGTGCTCACATCAGTTGCATGCTGCTAGGAACACGGACTTACTGACTTTAGCATAGGCACATAATGTTATTGCATTATCACGGAGCCTTAAAGTTACTTAAGCTAACCTTACCTTACTTAAGCTGCATATGGGACGTATTTTGTTTCTTCTTCTGTTCGTGTTGTAGGCCAGTTCCCCAGCACCTTCGTCGAACCCGTCACCATCCCCCCTCCAAAAGCCGCAGAGCAACTCTACGTGTGTATCAATGCCTTTGCTTCCTCAGAGTCCGGCTACCTGCCCCTGAAGAGAGGTAAATACCCCGCACCCTGCCTCGTGCCTTTTTTTTGATGTTCCTCAGTATAAAATCCATTTATTCAGACAGAGGCATAATGTCATATTGGAGAAGTAAACCTTCTAGTGTAGTCCTAACGTAGGCCACTCTACTGAAGTAGTTTCTGAAAAATGAAAATACTTTAAAAATAATGTTTCTGCTTTTTATGGATGCCTTGTCCTTTGATGTGAAGGAATTGTTTAAAATTATGTTGCAGTAGCTATAGTAATTATGGTAATTGTAATTATGGGTTAACACATCACGTCTGCTTTTAATGCAGGTGCGTTAACAAAAGCTGTTTTGATCCCCACGCCCACTAGATGGCACCAGTAGTGCAGTTTATGCCTGTGGACAACTTGTTATCCTGTTACGAAATGCATTCCTTATACTGTTTTTTGTTGACCCTTGAACCTGCCACACACTGCCTCTTCAACACTCTCTAGCACATTTTCAGATGCTTCAGAGTGTAGAGGCGTGTTTGGTGTGTTGATTTTTGATTGCTTCTACTGATGTATGCAGTCTGGCACCCAGTGTGGTCTGGACACATGAATCGAAACCCCAGTTCCTGTAGTTGTTTTTCTGTGAGCAGGGGAATGTCAGATGAGTGGTGTTTCCTGCGAATCACTCTGCACAATCCCTGAGTCTTTTAGTTTATGACCTAGACACAATAGGAGGTGGAGCCGGGCTGTTTGGAATGTGACCTTCTGACTCCTGGCTTCTCATTTTCTGTGTGTGTGTGTCTATGTGCACACGTGTACTAAACCTACGAAACCACCAAACTGAGTTCCAATAGCTTATTACCGTGTCCTGGGACTACTAGGACAGACAAGGTGTGTTGAGTGAATCAAACACTGATGGTGCACGTGTGTGTGTTGTGCTCTCTTCCCCAACACAGGTGACGTGGTGGCCAGCGAGGGCGGGGCGGACGTGACCTGGCAGAGGGGCCGGGACGCCTGGGGCTCACGTGGCCTCTTCCCCACGTCCTGCGTGAAGGAGCTGGAGCTGTCCTGCCGTTCCAGGCAGCTGAGCGAGCGTAGCGCGGCCGCCCAGGCCTCCGAGCTGCCCCCGCACGCCCTGGGCCGAGCCCGCGCCCTCATGGGCCTCCGCGCCCAGCTCGACGAGGAGCTGGACTTCCGCGAGGGCGATGTGGTCACCATAGTGGCCGTGCCCGAGCCGGGTTGGTTCCGGGGTGAGCTGGACGGCAGGACGGGCGTGTTCCCCGAGGGCTTCGTGGAGCTTCTCACGCCCCTGCGCTCGCCGCAGGAGGAACCCGAACGTCCCAGCGCGGCCCGGTACGAGCAGCTGGATGAGGAGGAAGAGGAGCAGGAGGGAGTGAAGGACGACATGGAAACGGAGGCTCGGCAGCATCGGGAGGAAGACGAAGATGAAGGAAGCGTGTACGGTATCGCGCTGTACGAATTCCGGGCTCTGGAGACCGGGGAGCTGGACTTTGACGTCGGGGACAGAATCCGGATCCTCAGAACGCTGGATGACGGCTGGTTAGAGGGGCAACTGCGGGGCAAGAGGGGGATCTTTCCCCATCGGTTCGTTAAGATGGATACGCAGTTACAGACCGTGCCACACATACCGGATGGAAATGAGGAAGTAACCCCCCCTGAACAACAGCAAGCAGGCAGTTGTATCCCAGAATGCAGTTCTGGTGAACGAGATCATGTCGTACCGGAGTACGGTCAGGACTGTGCCCACGAGGACCACACCGTGTGGGATCTGGACTACTTTGAACGCAGGGAGAAGAACAACGATGCATGCTTGAGGGACACGCAGTCTAAAACCTCAGGGCAGGGGGATGGCTCTCAGGGCAGGGTCCAGGGGTCCGGGGTCCAGGGGCCAGGTCCCCGGAGGAGAGAGAGGCCCCCACCCCCAGTCTTCCAGCCCGCTCGCACAGGCCATGCCATCAACAGGCCATTCCAAAGGGCGGAGTCAGGCAGGCCCGGCCCGACCCGACCGCGGTTACCCCCCCGGCCGAGCCCCCACGTGCTGAACAGCAGGCGACACAGTAGCAGCAGCCGCAGTGGCCTGCCCGAACCCCCCCCCATCCCCAGTGCCAGGAGCCAGAGCCTTAAGCAACCTCCCAGAACCTTCTGGACCAAAAATAATGGGCGGCACACCTCCCAAGACACCGGCTACCCCTCCAGCAGCGCTGCCCCGTCCAGCCAGGCGGAGGTGGACAGGCCCGAGTCGATCCATCACAGCAGCATTGGCCACGACCACCTCGGTTCTTGCGGCCGCGGTGACCGCAAGGTGTGGTCGCACGGGCAGACCAACGGGCTTTGTGCGTCTCAGACGCCGGACTCCCCGGCCGTGTCTGCGGGCAACCTGGAGGACAAGCTGTCCCAGCAGCTGCTGGAGTTTGAGAAGAGCCTTACGGGTGGTGCCACAAGGGGCGGGGAGGATCAGAGCAGGGCGGAGGCGCTCGGCGATGGCTGGGAGAATAAGGCCTCCCGCCACTTCTCCATCTTGGACTTCAGCAGTGAGAGTGATATCATCCGAGGCTCCTCCCACTCACCAGTAGACCACCTCCTGCCTCGTGGCTCCTCCCTCTCTGATTCGACGTCTTTAGAGAGACGGAAGACTCTGCGGCCGCCTCCTCCTCGTCCTAAGGTCCTCAGACCTCCTCCGAGCTCTCGCGCACCTCCTCTTTCCAACGGCCGCCTCGCTCCGCAGCCTTGCAGGCGGCCTCCTCCTGCACCCCGGCCGCCTCCGCCCTGTCCTCGCCCCAGCCCGGACGCCTCGGCTCGCCCCCCTGCGCAGAACCTCCTCTTCTCGGCAGAGCCAGAAGAGGAGGTGCGGGACGATGGGATCGAGGAGGCCGAAGACGCTCTGGAGGCCGAGCGGGAGAGGGAGCAGTACAGGCTTCTCCTCAGGCTCGGGGAGGTGGAGAGAGACATCGAGGTGTTCACGCGCACGGCGCAGGAGCTGCGTGGCATTTTGGAGGAAGAGGGGGACGAGGAAGAGGAGGCCCGCCACCAAGCCCTGGAGAACTTCGCCATGTGCACCTACACGTTGGAGGTCCTCACACAGGAGCAGCAGCAGTTACGAGGTAAGCCGATGTAGTTCATGCATGTTTCAGTGACAAACTACAGCTAGATGGATTTATCTGAAGCAGTGGCTCCGAGTTCAGGAGGTGGTAGTGTAGCTGAACTTAGCTGCTCGGAATATAAACATCTGCTAAGGTAACGTCCATTCAAGTGTTCTGTATGTTTAGTCATTTGGTCACAGAGGTCAAGAGGTCAAATATGCTAATAACCTTTTGGACTTTTATTTATTGCAGTAATATGTTTGACTTGATGTATGCGTGAATGATCAAATCACAGCCACTAAAAAGCCAGCATGCAAATAGCTATTCCTCTGGCTGGCAAGTTTGATAGACATATAAATAATACAATGTACACAGTGAGTCATTAAAAATGTCAGCTGCATTGTTAATGACTGAACTGACTTAATCCACTTTCTCATGATCAAAAAAAGATTAATTTAAATGTAATTTAATGTGATTCCTTGCATTAACCTACCTGTGCTCAACTCACATTTTCTGTTTTAGTCCTAACTAAACAAAATGTACTACAACTTAAGAGAATTCTTTGAAGTCACCTCTCTCGCTCTGTCCGTCTGTCCAGTCATGGGGCTTCACTGTCTGTACCCCGGGGTACTTCCTCTACAGTCTGTCAGTCTGAACTCCCCATGCGTTGTCTGTCTGTCCTGCGGTGGGGGGGTGGGGGGCTGGGGCGTGCTCGGACGGTCTTCACCGAGATTGCAAGCCCTCAGCAGCAGACTCAGACTGCGAGTGCTCTGACCAATGTGTGGCCACTATAATGGCACACAGACACAGACATCCTGCTCCCAGAGCACTTCTCAACTGGGTTTTGCTGTTCCTGTTTTTTCTTTCTTAGCCGTCTGTGGAGAGTTTCCTATTTTGAGAAAACCTAACCATTATTTGAATACCAACTTGAAAAATTGACATAAGTAAGAAAGTGTGTGTGTGTGTGTGTGTGTGTGTGTGTGTGTGTGTGTGTGTGTGTGTGTGTGTGTGTTTGTGTGTGTGTGTGTACGTCAGCAGGTGCTTTTTCCAGCTGTGTATCTGGCTCAGCTGTTGTAGAGGCTGAATTTGTGCCATCTTGCCACGACACATTTAATGTGTTTCCCCCAGTGTGTCAAATACATCAGTCATGTATTTATTAGCACTCAGGGGTGTAAACACTTGCAACCCTAGATTCACAGCAGAGAAATTTCACCCATTTATTTCAGCCATTTATTCAACTCTACTTTATTAGATCTTGTAAAACAAGCATTTTATTGGTGCGTTTACTCACATTTCCTATTTGCGTTCTTCCTTCCCTCTTTGGCCTCCTGTCCGTGTGATTGGACGAGAACTGCAGCAGTCTTCACACACACACTTGTTACTCGTTAGTAAGTTCTAGTGGCCTGCTCAGCTCTCCACGCTTCATTAAAGTGGTTCCAGCAGAGAAACCTCCCAGCCAGAACACGCCTGCCTCGGCGTTTACGTAACGAGGTGTTATGATAAGCATTGTTTGCTGACAGGTTTGTCTTTCCTGTGCAGTGCAGTGAGCATGTGTGTGTTTTCCGGTGCTGTAGCCGGGTGTGTTTCGCAGCCGGGAGGGAGGATCAGTACCAGTGGCCCTTTGTCTCTCGGTATGGGGATTGCAGCGAGAGAGAGAGTACAGCAGCCAGAGGGTCAAAGGTCACACTGAAGGGAGGAGGACAGGCTCTTGAAGTGGCTGTGAGAGGAGGAGAGGTGACGGAGAGGGAGGGAGGGGAGATGGAGAAAGAAAGAAGTGAAAGAGGAGTGTAGTGAAAGAGTCTGAGTAATGAGGAGTAGGTACTGTGTGTAAGGGCGCTATGGGGGCGGGGGGGGGGGGGGAGTAGAAGCATGGACAGAGGGACATAAATGGATTGGGGAGAGCAACTTGAAACACAGAAGTAGCCAATCACAGAGCTGAAATGCTTTTGTGTGTGTGCTGGTTGTCACGTTGATGGTGAGGCATTCTCTGTCCAGGGGCAAACCTTCTCACAACGAGACATACCAGGTGGTGGAGTCTCTGACCGTGCTTCTGACAAGCTAGTGTGTGGATAAATATGTGTTTGTGTGTGTGTGTGTGTGTGTGTGTGTGTGTGTGTGTGTGTGTGTGTGTGTGTGTGTGTGTGTGTGTGTGTGTGTGAGACAGGGAGATGGAGAGAGTAATTAGAATGCTAGTTAAGGAAATGTTGAGAGATTTTCCTGGTGTTTTGGTTATAAAGCATTTGATAAGCACTGTTATTTCTTCAATGGGCATTCACACCCACCCTCTCTTCTCTCAGAAGCAATACTCCTGTGTCCTGCAGTTTACATCTGAATGTCTTGGAACAATAAAACTCCCATAGGACAGCATTCACTCAGCAGTTGTTTGCTTGATTATATCCTACCTGAGCATAGTCATTATTATATCACATATATTCAGTTTCTTAGGGCGGTGTATCATAATGCTTTCTTTTGAGGAAAGGAACAGGATATTTGCTGTTTAAACCAACCTTAGTGTTTAGGAGTTCGCTCTAGTGGACCACGGGCAAGTAAATAAAATGATGTACCTGCATACCTTAAACAGCAGCAGGTCTGCCCCTGAACCCTCACGCAGCGCGTGTTGTGTTTCTCTGAACGTTTTCTGAGGTAATGCGAGACCCTTAAGTCTGACTTTTAGACCTCTTGGGTATAAAAGAACAGAAAAGCTTTTAACTTGATTTCTCATTTATTCACTAAAGATTTTTCATGTACTTTCTGTGTACTGTATGTGTACACTTGTCTTCAGTGCACTGCAAATTCTCTTTTTTCTGAGGGTTGTTTGTTTTTAATGTCAGTGTTTTGTTTGTTGTTGTTGTTGTTGTTGTTTTTTGTAGACAGCAGTATTAAGATTGCATGCAGCGTAATTGCGCCTCTGACTGCGGGTGTGGGATATTACACTACAGGCCGTGAGTCGGTATCTCTTTCTTTTTCTTCTTTTTCCCACACTGAAACATGTCGTCTCTGAGAGCAGGAGCAGCCCGCAACAATAGCCCATTGTCCCAGAGTACTTTCCACCGCACAGTAGTCTCAGGAATACACCCCGCCTGCCACCAGCTGTCCCAGATCATCCCACTGAGACATGAATACGGTTTTTAGGAAATCATTGCAATCCTATCGCCCTCCGTATGGACCAAACCAGTGTTTGCACCGGTGAGCCCGGTCTGAAAGGGTTATGCTATACAGACCGATACGGGCCGGGCAAGATCCTACCCCAGATGAAGTATGAGCCAGTTTTTTAGAGTTTCAGCCGCACCTTAGCAGATCGACCCACTAAACAGTTAGAAGTGTGAGTAGTTTTAAAAAAAAGTGTTTGTCAAACAAAATTTTAAGAGTAAGCGTGACAAACCCAGCTTTAAGAAATGAAAAATATTTTCCCAGCTGATAGTGTCAAGTTTAAAAGGACGTCAAAGAAGTTTCTACGGAAAGTGAGTAAGCCTCCCTTCTCTGTGGAGACATTCCTGTGAAGTCCTGTGTGTTTATGCAAACAGGATCTCCAGCCAATCACAGTACTCCTGTAACCCGTAGTCATGTGACCTTGGTGAGTAATTACCCTGAGTTCCTCCCTCTTTCCCTCCCCTGTTCCCTCCCTGCCTCCTTCCTATTGGCTGTGTAGGCACAGGGAGTGAGGGATTAAGTTTCTCACATCTGAACCAGACAGTCCTGCTCCAGCAGCTGCCGGAGGAGGAGAGTTTGGAGAAAGAGTGAGAGTCTCTGCCCGAAAGAATGTCCGGCAGGTGGATTTGTGCGTCTGCGGACAGTAGCCATCGACGCTGTGGGGGTAAACACGGCGATTGGTGGTGACGCGGAGATCCTCACAGAATGAAGGCACAGGTGGCACTGGGACAGCCCATTATGTTCACCCCAGTGGCCCTGGACATGAGCAAGGCTCCTCCTCGCAGAGGTAAGAGCGTGGAGGAGCTGGTGAGTGAGAGCTGGGTGAGGGAGAGGTACTTCCAGATGCACATGCACTACCAGCAGCAGCAGCTACGGCTGCCGCAGCCACAGGTCATCTACCCGCAGGACTTCGTGGCCGCACCGGGCCGCGCGGAGGACCAGGCCTACCACAGGCAGGCCGGCAGCATGCGTCAGCCCAGCTGGGAGTACGAGGACTGGGACAGGGTCTTGCACGGAGAGGGGTTTTCACAACAGAGGAACCAGTTCTCCTACCAGACACCCGAGGCTGTGATTCAGGAGCCCAGGAGGCCAAGGGAGTGGGCGGCCAACCATTGCTTTTATGAGCCCAGGGAAGATGTGAATTATGCTGACCGCAGAGAGAATAGGGATTATATGCCAAGGACCAAAGAGAGTGCGGCGCAATCTGAGCGGGACAGGTACGACTCCTGGGATTGGGACGATCGCTATGATGGGAGGGAACCTTACGGTAGGAGAGACCGATACGCATACACATACGACAGAGAGGACAGGGATTATTATGATAAAGAGAGAGACAGTTACAAGGAGAGGGATTATTATGATCAGAAGAAAGACAGTTACAAGGAGAGGGATTATTATGATCAGAAGAAAGACAGTTACAAGGAGAGGGATTATTATGATAAGGAGAGGGACAGGAATAGAGAGAGGGGTTATCATGAGAAAGAGAGAGACCGGTACAGAGAGAGGGATTATTATGAGAAAGAGAGAGACCGGTACAGAGAGAGGGATTATTATGAGAAAGAGAGAGACCGGTACAGAGAGAGGGATTATCATGAGAAAGAGAGAGACCGGTACAGAGAGAGGGATTATCATGAGAAAGAGAGAGACCGGTACAGAGAGAGGGATCGTTATGATCACAGAGACCGTGATTACTGTGACCACAAAGAACTGGATACCCATGACCGGCGTGACCAAAAAGACTGGGATAAATATGAGCGTTACGACCACAAAGAGGGCAAACCACGGGACTACTGTGAGACGAGACAAAGGCAGAGATACGGATACCGAGAGGAAGATGACTACGACCACAGGGAGAAGCACCAAAGTGAGCGAAGGCAAGGTGGTCCGCGAGAGAGCGATCAAGACCGCGGCAAGACAGAACGCTATGCGCAAAGAGACAAGGACCCCAGTGAGCGAAGGACAGGAGACCGCTATAAAGGCAGAGAGGACATGGACGATCTTGGGACGGTGGACCGCAGAGGAACGTCAGATGCTGACCCCGATAAAGACCTCTACCCTAAAGACAAGGGCACTTATGAATATGGAACAAATGACCGCCACAAACCCAGGGACAAGGTCCAGAACAGGTACAGAGGAAAAGGCCCGTCTGATCGCCCGGAAGATTATAGTGAGCAAAACGAAAAAGACAGTGTTGACGGGCAGGAGAAAGACCGCCACGAGCCCCGCGCTGCAGACCAGTATAATTACAGAGAGGGCAGAGGGCGTCGACTGGATGACCGCTCTGATAGTGGAGTCAAAGACTGCTTTGACCACAGGGAGGGGCAGAGTGATCAGAAGATGGACCACTACAAAGATTTCACAAAGAGGGCCCCTTACCTGGACGCTGAGCAAGAGGGTTACAGCAGTGACCAGAGCAGTTGGAGGCTCTGGAAGGAGTGGGAAGAGGATGCTGACCACGCACAAACACTTAGAGGACCGGGGAGCCACTGTGATTATGGGGAGAGCAAGAACCAGGCACCGATCCATCCAGGCTTAGGAAGACCGGACCTGGAGAAACGAGGCCAGGGCCAAAATAGGCTTTACGTGGGTTCTTTGGACAGGAACAGCTTTTACAGGAGGACGGCTCCGAGCTCGCTGAGGAAGTCTGAGTTTGTCATCAACAGGAAACAGAATCAAGGTAAAACATGAAAGGAGGTCAACACAGACAGCACCTAAACACTTAAAGAATGGGGGGGGGGGGGGGGGGGGGATCAGTCTGAGGTGAGGTAAAGGAATGAAATGGAAAGTACATTTATGGTCCTGCTATGTGGCAGAGTCCACAGGTGCGGTCACCTTTGTTTCCTGTCAGACTCTGACCTTCAGTGTAGGCCTGATACAGTACTTAATCGATACAGGAAAGCAGAGTGCTGACAGTGCTGGCTCCCCTCTAATGACTAGCATCCATGTTTGTGAGGCCAAGCTGTCTGGCTTCTCCTGTGGGGCTGTGAAAGTTTCACTGCTTCTCAGGCACGCAGGGTGGGGAAACTGGTCCAACGGGTTCTATTACTTCTCTTAGTTTTTGTTGCTTCACTGTTTCTCACTCCCTCACATTTTTGAGTCAATATTTCCTCTTCACCATTTGGACTAATAGCACTTTTTCTGAGCAAGTAAGAAACTATGGAAAAGCGGGTTCATTTATAGCACAACCAACACAGACCTTGTTCAGTCCTGCTATGCTTTATTCTCATGAGTGTTAGCATTTTGACTCAAACACTCATGTCACTGTCACTGAATTATAAGGAACCAAGAAATTCTAATAAAAAATGGAAATGTGATACAGAAAGATGTAAAAGAAAAACATGCTAAATGGCTAATTTAAAAGTGGACAACATTTGTGTCTGGTAGCTTTGTGTGTCCGGAGTGTTAAACCAAAAGTGTATCAAGGTTGTCCCATACTGTGATTATAGTGTAAACTGTCCTGTGACGCAGATTCCTTTGACCTGTATTGTGTTTTGACGTAGAGCAGGTGGCCAGGGAAGCCCAAGATAATCCTGTGTAGTAGAAGGGTGAAGTATGCACCCACTAGCGGAGGGGAGGCGTGGAAAATCCCTCTAGGAGAAGTTGTGTCTGGGACTAGGACGTGCCTGGCACCAGAGACACTCCTCCGCCGCAGGAATACCCTACTGTGTGTGTGTGTGTGTGTGTGTGTGTGTGTGTGTGTGTGTGTGTGTGTGTGTGTGTGTGTGTGTGTGTGTGTGTGTGTGTGTGTGTGTGTGTGTGTGTGTGTGTGTGTGTGTGTGTGTGTGTGTGTGTGTGTGTGTGTGAGAGAGAGAAGGGGGGTGGTTTATAGTGAGGAGAAGGCTGAGGTCAGCTTGTTGGGGAGTTTGACTACACTCTGACATAATTATAGATATCTCAAGTGTGTTGTGCTTTGGAGTTTTATATTTGAGATTCTGAACTGGAAGCTAAAAACATCTCAGATATACAGAAATGTGTTCGTTAGCATCTTAAGTCAACAGTAAGACAACTTGGGCTTTTCAGAACTGCTTTTGAGGCATGACAAGTTGGCTATTGGTGCATAGTGTATCTGAGATAAAATTTCATGATCTAATTGGATTATGTGGTTTCTTTATTTGAATGTGACACTGATCTAACAGTTGAAGAAGAGTTTTAACTTGCAAGTGTTAGCCAAAAATGTTTACTGGAAGCATCAGAGCTGATGTAATGGTGTGTGGAGACGTCTGTTGACGGCCTTAAGAGCCCATGTGCAGCTGTCCCTGAGGAAAGGATGAGGAGAGGGATTACACTGAGAGCGTCTGGCAACACGGCCTATAGGTAACGCTAAGTCACGGGCCAGCCTGTTGTACTAATACCTGCAATCACAAGCTGTCGAGGGAATTAATGACTTAATATAGGTCATGCTGGCCATCGTGTGACAATAAACATTTGCACAGACACTAACCGTGCCCACTGCGTGCACACATGCAAACACTTGATGTTCACAGCGACAGCAGAATCGGTGCACGTCCGTGCAGTTCACAATTGGTGCTCACTGACCCACTGGTTGAAATGACTTGATGGTTCTGATTGCCAGAGCTTGTTTTTGAATATAAGCACATCTAACCCTCTGCCCTCCCCTGATCTCTGATTGCACAGATGCAAGTGCGAGGAAAATGAATGCAGACCGCAGTCATGCGTGCTTTAACTCCAGCTCGGAGGAGTACTGATTAGTGTAGCGCTTCATCGGCAGGCAAACTGCCAGTCTTGACCTGTGAGGCCCAGCAGGGGTGAAGCTGAGCCCGGACGGCCCGATTCGTCCGATCAGGGTCCCTACATAAAGGGCCCTGGGGCAGCTAGCGTGCACGCAATTACTGCATATCTCGGAAATGCCGATCTGCCTCTGTTCGGGAGATTATGTACGCCTAAATGACTTACACTGCACAAACACATATTAGGCATGATTACTGTCTTATCGGACAGGAGTGGTGAAGAGCTAGATATGGGACAGAACGGACCAAAGGTAGCACTGTTGCGTTCAGCCTGAAGATTATTATACAGTGTGTCGGAACGTGAGGGGACTTGAGTGTTCACTGGGATATCGACCAGCTTGCAGCACATATTAGAGCTGCGTAGTTAATCATAAACTGACTGAAGGAGCAGGCGGGGCAGTCGTGAACTTTCAGGAGTGCCTGTCCGTTCCTGCTAGCTCTTAAGACAAGTGTTTCGTTACAAACTGCATCTGATCAAATCTATTGGTTGTGTTTGTTAGGAGTGCCCATTCTCCTGTTTAATGATGTGTGAGTTGACGGATTACACTGATGTTCACACTCTGGCTCTAGGGTTCCTGCAGTGCATTACGCAAGGAACAAACCAAACCTGTTCTCAGCTGCTGTGACTGTCTTCCTGCCCCAAACTCGAAACAACATATATGCTCTGATATCACTGATATCACTGTTAGGCAGCGGTTAAGATGTTTTATTAACAGTTAACAATCTCTCTGTGTTGTGATGACTTTGATTTTGAAAATGTAAAACACAGATGGGGTTTCAAGTGAATATGCTTCAGGAAAGCTCTTATGCCCTCTAGGGTGGATAACTGTGAATTCTTTATGAAGAGATTGACTGAGTTCAGAAAGACATCTGGAATGTGACTTCACTACTTTTTAAACAATACTAACAGAGACCTAAGGTCTGACCCAGCTGAAAGCCCTATCTGTTTAGACAAATTGCCTGTGGCGGAGCTTTTAAGCGACAGGAAATAATTTTCTTGAGCTTTAAAGAAGTGTCATTTGTAAACCATCTTTTGAATAGGCTCCAAGTTTTCTATGTAATCTGACACTTTATTTAGTGACGCAATGTTTACTTCAGGCGTAATGCAGAAAGGCAGGCAGGGCTGTACATTTATTTATTGCTTTTTGTCACAACAGCATTTACGATGTCTCTAACTGCCTGTCATATCTGATTTTCACACATGCCTATACATGTACGCACACACAAACATCCACATATAATCCACACAGTGTAAAAAAAAAAAGTCAAATCTCGCTAGCTGCCCCACTAGCTTTCAGTCTTAGCATAACACAAGGGGTATGCCAGCTCGTCTCCATAGCAACTGTGCAGTCTTATGTGAACTTTGTTCGGAGCGCACGGCGCTGATGGTGTGTGACCTTAGACTGCGCCGTGATGATCAAACAGCTCAGAGGCCGGGTGTGCTGCATCGGCATGGAAACCACACCAGGCCTTCACGTGGAAACCGAGCTGGCCACTCACCTCGCGGCTTTCGGCTTGCATAACCGTGGAGGTCAGAGGTTGTTCAGAGTTTACATTTCGCCTGAACTCCATTTGACTGGGCAGTTCTGTACTGGGCAGTTATTACTTTCAAAAGTACCTTAAGTAAATAGGTTTTTCTGCAGGAAATGTAGTATACACGTAAGAGAGAGTGAATGGGGTTTGGTTGTGGGCTGAGAGTGTGTGGGAAGAGACCCTCCACCTGTTGATACACCTCAACAGTGGGAGTATGTGCTGAGATCCCGAGAGGCCTTATATTGAGATCTTCAAGATCTTGATGGAATTTTGGGGTGGATTTGGAGAGGCCTAGCAAGGGTCTAGTCCCACTGAAATCACGGAGCGGAGCTGGAATGGCTTGGCACTTAAGTCTGTCATGATCTTGCGCATGTATGAGTGCCAGTAGTCCAGCTCCGGGCTTTTGTGCATGCACAGTGAACTGGCTGTGCTCATTCAGTTGTGTGTAATACTTTTGGGTTCCCATGGATTCACATGGTAATGTGGGTTCAGAATGGAGGCAGATAATGAGCCCTCCACGCGGGCCCGGAGAAAAAGAGCAGGCCCCCTCAGCGACCGTGACCTCCCTGCCTGGGTGGGTGGATGGGTGGGTGTGTCTACCAGGATCAAGAGTGTGTTTACGTGATAACTAATGGCAAATGAAAGATCAATCAAGTCTCATACTTAAATTTGCATCACTGATAATATTCATTTGAAACTGGTTCAAGTGTTCAGAACCTGAATCGGAAACCGTATTCATATTGGAATGCTTTCAGAAATGTAGCAGCCGATTATTGTGCAATTGTGGGTGTGTGACAATTCCTCACTGGTTTCCATTCCTCACTGGTCAACACGACGAATTGGAGATTGATTTATGACCAGTGGCCACATTACTGAAGTGCACTGTTCAGAGAGACCCTGCACAGTGCTGCAGGCCAGCTACACCCACTACACTGCAGCCAGAGAGAGAGAGGTGGTGTGACACTAAACCAGCGAAACCATCAGTCAGGCCATAACTCACACACGCTAGAGTAACGGCCCTGCTCCTCTTACCGCACACATCCATGGTCCTCACGCATCATTTCCACACACTCCCATACTTCACAGGATTTGTGGCAGGACGTATTTTATTAATCCGTATTTTTGTTTCTCCTTATGTCCCGCATACAATTCTTTCATCACTTCTTGGTCAGCCAGTTGAGTCTTTTGCTGTTGTTGTCAGAGTTGAAGTTCAGGGCTCCTGAACTGTGTGTGCAGCTACTTGAACATGGGAGTGTCTTGGCTGGCTTCTCAACAACCTCTTCCAACTATGTTTGTTATGCCGTGTGGGAGTGGAAGCCGAGGTGACCTGGATGACATCTTTTACGGGGACTGAGTCACGCGTGGGAGTGAACGTCCTGAGCGACGGTGCTCTTGTGCGTACGAGTCATCGTCAGATCGTGGCCAACCTGGTTTTGACTTGAGCCGTCTTAATGTAGGGAGATGGCGAAATATTTGGGAGAAAAAAAACGATGTAGTGGATCTTCAAAGGCATGTTTTCAGAGCAGAGTGTGTCCATGTGCACGTGACGGTGTGTGTGTGTGTTTTAAAACAAAGCAGACCGATCAGGCATGTTTATGAAGTCTGTGTGAAGAGGGGTGTTGGGACGCACAGACAGATGATGTTGGCATATTTCCCCTGCAGTCTGCTGCTCTTTATCCTACTGGTAGATAGAAGTGGTGGAGCCAAACCTCACACACTAAAGGATAAAATGGGATATACAGTATTTAAATGAGGCTTGTCGCTGTACCGATGTGTTGGGACTGGAAGGCGGTGTGAAACCGCCCTGGAGCCATTAGTTAGCTGGCTAATCTCTTCCTGCTCTTCTTACGAGTCAGCAGCAGATTTAAGACCGATGTCGCTGCAAGTCACCACCTTCGATCCGAGGTGCCCTGACCATGTGATGCTTTTCCCTGTACAGGACATATGGGAAGTCCCAGTCCTGGAGGTATACACCCCTCTGTTTACTTTTAACGCCCTTTGGTTAGCAGTCACCTGCTGATGGTGTAGACGGGAGTGTGTGCAGAACAGTAAACAGCGCTGCTTTATGTCTGGAATTACCTCTCCCTACCGTGAAGTGGAATCAGGAAAGACCGATTCACAGCCAAATTCACGGCCGACGGTCCTAACCATGCCCGTGTTTGGAAGCCTTGACTCTTTTTTTTTTTTGGTTTTTGTCTTGTGTGTCCTGATTTAGAGCAGCCCCAGCCCCTGAACGTCCATGGCTCAGTGGGTGCTGTCACAGCTCTTTGTGTTCCCACAAAGGCCAGTTTTAAGCTCCTTTATGAGGACGCAGCGGGGCATGAAGGCAGTTCTGTCCGCGCCAATCCCACCGTCCTCTCCAGCGCAGCCTCCGTGCCGTGAGCGGGGAGATCAGAGAGTGGCCGGGTTTCGCCCGCAGTGTGACGGCCTCCGGACGGCCCGAGGAGACGCTGGGCCAACTGACCTTCTCTTTCCACCCCCCACCGCTTTGCTAAGCATTTCCCATTATCTTCATTCTATGGATCTATTTAAACAGCTAATGAAACCACCACATCAACTCGGCAGTGCGACTGACACCCACGAAAAGCCCTTTGAGGCAGAAGAGTGGAATATTCCACTCGTCCTGTGTTCATAGCCTGTGCTTACTCTGTGCTTGTTCAGAGATGACCGCAGCGGCGTCTAAAACGCTGGAGTCTGCGCCGGCCTCTGCCGCCACCACTGAGGATCCGGAGCAGAGGATGCTGGAGAAAAGGTCAAAGGTCATAAAGGAGCTCCTGCAGACTGAGAAGGACTACATAAAAGACCTGACGATGTGTAGGACAAACATCATGGAACCCATGAAGAATAAACAGGTGGGTGTAGTGTGTATAGGTGGGTGTTGTAGTTCCCTTTGTAGGTTTTAGTACTGTCATCAAAAAGATGAATGTTTGGCCAAATAGCCGCACCCTGTTCGGTATGGAGTTTTATTGTGGCTGAGCATGGATTCTGTTTTAATCATCTGAGCATGAGGGCTCCCACTGTGTCAGTCATCCCACTGTGTATTAGCGCTCCCACTGTGATCGCTTTGGTCTAAATATAATCTTTATACACTGTCAAAGTCCAGAATATAGAATATGATGGTCTCTTTGGTCTAATTATAATCTTTATACACTGTCAAAGTCCAGAATATAGAATATGATGGTCTCTTTGGTCTAATTATAATCTTTATACACTGTCAAGGTCCAGAATATAGACTATGATGGTCTCTTTGGTCTAATTATAATCTTTATACACTGTCAAGGTCCAGAATATAGACTATGATGGTCTCTTTGGTCTAATTATAATCTTTATACACTGTCAAGGTCCAGAATATAGACTATGATGGTCTCTTTGGTCTAATTATAATCTTTATACACTGTCAAGGTCCAGAATATAGACTATGATGGTCTCTTTGGTCTAATTATAATCTTTATACACTGTCAAGGTCCAGAATATAGACTATGATGGTCTCTTTGGTCTAATTATAATCTTTATACACTGTCAAGGTCCAGAATATAGACTATGATGGTCTCTTTGGTCTAATTATAATCTTTATACACTGTCAAGGTCCAGAATATAGACTATGATGGTCTCTTTGGTAACATCGAATCTGTAACTGAGCTCTCCAGCCGGCTTTATGAAGCACTTCAGGACACTGACTCCATAGGTAAGGCACACGGAGCACATTTCTGAGTAGAAAATCATGTATCCATCTCCTTGGGCATTTCAGACAATATCTGTCTTTTTTTTTGTTGTTTATGTTTTTAGGAAACGTCTTCTTGGACTTCAAATGTGAGCTGGAAGAGGTGTATAAGGTTTACTGTCAGAATCATGACGACGCCATCTCCCTGCTGGAGACCTATGAGAAAGATGAGACCATCCAGAAACAGGTGCAGCAGTGTCTGGAGACTCTCAGGTGAGTAGGAACCAAAGACACGGAGTCTTCTGCGGGCCGGAGGCTCAGTTCAGTGCACGGTGTGGCTGCCACTGCAATAACATGTTTGGGTCAGTCTGATGCATGACCGTACTAATTACAACAGCCTTGGTTTGTAATTTAACTGTGTGGTTCATTAAAAAGGCAAAGTGGTTGTGGAGTATACTGTTGTGTTGTGTTTGACCTCTAGATATGTTTGTGTTATGGTTCAGGTCCTTAAGGTCAGACTACAAAAACAGTGTGTTTCATTGTACTGCAGGAAAGCAGTCAGGCGGCTCAACTTTTGTTTTTTAGCTGTCTTCCTTCAAAAGGCATTTTGATTGGTCAGTGGTGAACCGAAAGCATCTGTAATGCCAAAGCGGAAAATCTGCTCTTCATGTGTTTTATAAAGTTTGTTCAGATTTGATGTAAATCACGGTCTTAGTTTGAGGTCATTTATGTTTTCAGCAAACGAATAGGAATATTGATAACTAAATATGGTTAAATACGTTTGTCTTCTTGTCTGTGCGTCATTCATTCTTTGTCGTGGTGTAGCAGAACCAGAGAAGAATGTGGCCCTCCTCGTTTCTCTACCTGGCTAGTTTCAGTCGTTCTCTCAGACCTTTGATGGCATAGTTCTTTGTCCTTTCCATTGAAGCGTGTTATTTTTAACATGTTTTGATGCTGCAGACACAGTCCCCAAGTTGAACAGATGAGTTATTTCATAGCCTGCAGCATTCTGCCCTCTAACCTAAATCTCTCTGGCCTTTACCTCAGCAACATTTAGTCAAAATGGTGTATCTGACATGGTTCCTGCTTATGTCTGGTGTTGGCGTGGTTGGTTTTGGGTCCAGCTGAGGTCTTCTTGTGCTGCGAGAGCCCTGTGAGTGCTCCTGGGAAAAGTAACTTTTGATTTCTCCTCTCGGTGGGAGTGCCCAGGAGGCCCTGTGTGGGCTCACTGCTCTCCTAAAGGGTCTGGCTGCAGTTCCCTGTAGTCCCAGCAACAGAGAGCTTATTAACATGGTCCAGACCTCTGCTTGGAGTTTTGCATTGGCAATATTGTCTCTTGGCTCGCTTTGTTTATATTTGCTACTGTGGATCGAAATCACTCCAAACCCAATTCAGTCAATACAAATAAAACGAATGGACAGCCACACCGGTGGGTTTTTTATGGTGTCTGAATGTCCACCAGACACAGACCCCAGCATCATGTCCTATCTCTTCTCTCTTCTCTCCCTTCCTCTGGACAGAGAGATATACCGCGAGTGGTAAGTCAAAAGCCCAGAGTCTGCATGTGAAGTGTCTGACCGCATGCCTGATGCTCATTAACCCCAATAACTTCTTTCCTGTTTGTGTGTGTGTGTGTGTGTGTGTGTGTGTGTGTGTGTGTGTGTGTGTGTGTGTGTGTGTGTGTGTGTGTGTGTTTATGTGGTCAAGGGGAATGTTTATTCACCATACGTTTTGTGTATACTGTTTGTGTTTGGTTGCCATGGCTTCCTGTTGCAGCTATTTACTGTCTTGACCAAAGTCTGTGTCCTTTATAGCTCTGAAGGACAGATTTGTGCAAAGACTTTAAATCATGCACTTGCACAAGTAAAATGTAAATGTTGTCTTATGTGTTTTAAATTTTTTGTTTTTCTCTTGCCTGCAGCTGGCATAATGCTATTTGGTGATCTGAATTAAATGCATTAACACAATCTCTGAGCAAATTCCCACAAGTCCTTCTGCTGTTTTGGCTGTCGCTTCATTTTGTTGGAAAAACAGACTGGTTATTATTCACTGGTTAAACCAATGAAGCAACAGACTGGTTGTTATTCACTGGTTAAACCAATGAAGCAACAGACTGGTTGTTATTCACTGGTTAAACCAAGTCTGAGTTCTTCCTGCTGGCTTGGTGTTCTCCAAAATGACTTGTGTTGTTACTATATGCACCGTGGCGAATGTATCATCTGTGAAATGGGTTCTGTTTATCCCATCAATGACCATCTTCAGATTCACCCCTCTGCTACATGTTTTGTATAGTGCTTTTACTAAATGCATCTAAAAATGACATGCAGCCCATTTTAAAAGGATGACCACGACATGAGGTGGCTGTATCTTGAGAAACCTCTCCCCTCTCTCTCTCTCTCTCCTCTCTCGGTCTCTTCTTTCTTCTCTGTCTCTCCCCTCTCTCTCTCTCTCTCCTCTCTCTCTCTCTCCTTTCTTCTCTGTCTCTCCCCCCTCTCTCTCTCTCTGTCCCTTTCCCCAGGGGGAAGACCAACTACATCAATCTGGGCTCGTTCCTCATTAAGCCTGTGCAGAGGGTGATGCGATACCCGCTGCTCCTCACAGAGCTCCTGAACACCACGCCAGAGTCCCACCATGACAGGACGCAGCTGGGGGAGGCCGTGCTGTCCATCAAGGAGATCAACGTCAACATCAACGAGTCCAAGCGGAGAAAGGATCTGGGTATGTGTGCGGGGCACCAAGCCCGAGCACCCGTGCTCACGCTTCAATGTGCACGCCGAATGCCTCGCGCCAGGCGCGGCTAGGTGCTAATCCCACGTCGCCCTCTGCTGTTCGTAGTGGTGAAGTACCGCAAAGGCGATGAGGACAGACTCATTGACAAGATCTCCAAACTGAGCATGCACTCCATCATCAAGAAGTCAAACCGAGTGAGCAGCCACCTGAGGCAACTGACCGGGATCTCCCCACAGGTACGTCCCCCGTCTCCAAAACCCCGCCACGGCACACGCAGGCCGTCCGGCTGGCGGGACCCTCCTCTTCAACCTCTTTTCTGGCCCTCCCCCAGATCAAAGATGAAGCGTTTGATGAAGCGGAGAAGCGATTCAGACTCCAGGAGCGGCTAATCAAATCCTTCATCAGAGATATCTCCCTCTACCTACAGCACATAAGGGTACAATAATGTCCAACATGTTGTTTTTCAATATTGGCACATTAGTGTTTGGGCAACCCTCTGATTTGATGTGAATGCGGAGTAGGGCAGTACTGTGGGTTTAGGCCTCTCTGTGACGCCGGTACCGCCCGATACTGTATCATCCTGCAGGAGTCCGCCTCAGTGAAGGTTCTGTCAGCCATCAGCTTCTGTGACATCTATGCTGAGCGGCAGCAGGAACCCGAGCCCTTCCAGAAGGCCCACCGCCACATCAGTGAGACGGACTTCACACTGTTTGTGAGTCGTGAACGCTGACACCACCTCTTAAGTCCTTGGACCTATCCGTGGTCGAGCTACAGGTCGTGCAAAATAATAATCGAATGAAGATCGAATGCATCGTTGGTATTAACACCTAGCGTTGCACCTTCCTCATTGCTAGAAGAATGAGATGAATATGATGGGGATGTTTTGAGTTGAGCTTTGAAGGAGTAAAGGAGGGACAGTCATGAAGAGACTGTGGTAATGTGTTCCATAATTCTGTCCCAGTTTGAACTTTGGGGCAAACTTTATCCCGTTGGTCTGCATGAATCTTTCATTCATAGTCAGAAAAGAAACGTGTGGTGCATAGTGTGTATGTGTGCCAGTGGTAAAGCCCCCACATGTGTGTCTGTCTGTGTGTCATTAACCCTGCATGCCCCTGTGTGTGTGTGTGTGTGTGTGTGTGTGTGTGTGTGTGTGCGTGCGTGCGTGTGAGCAGAAGAAGAGGACGGAGGCCCTGGTGATCTCGCCCCTCAACCAGCTCCTGTCCATGTTCGCCGGGCCGCACAAGCTGATCCAGAAGCGCTTTGACAAGCTGCTGGACTACGACAGCTGTAAGGAGCGGGCCGAGCGCCTGCGTGATCGCCGCGTGCTGGACGAGCTGCAGGCCGCCCGCAACAACTACGAGGCGCTGAACGGCCAGCTGCTGGACGAGCTGCCCGAGTTCCACCGCGCCGCCGAGGAGCTGCTGATGGGCTGCACACGGGCCTTCGCCCAGGCCCAGAGGGACTTCGCCCAGGCCCAGAAGGACGTCATCCGCCTCGCGTTGGGGGAGCTCACCCCGCTCATGCAGGTAGGAGCCATACAGGGAGGGGGCGCCTGTGGAGGGGCGGGCGCAGGGTTTCATAGAGGAAGTCGTGGGCCGTGAAGCTGAAGGGTTGCGTGGTCTGGGTTCTTCTCTCATAGCTTCCGGGTGCTGGTGGTGCGGAGGGGAACCTGGTGGCCCTGTTCCAGGAGGACCACGGCCGTGTCCTGCAGCTGCTCCAGAGCTTCAGCTTCTACCCCGAGAGCCTGCCCACGTCTCGCAAGCCCTTCGAAAAGAGGACGCTGGAGAAGCAGAGCTCCAAGAAGCCGCTGCAGAATCCCGTGAGTGGCAGGACCTTCTTGTCGTGGTTCTCGTGAACCTGGCTGAGAACGTTGCTCGTCTTCAAACGTTTTGTTTCTGATCGCTGCTGTTCCTCCTCCGCGTGTAGCCGAACTGCGTACTGCAGACGAATGAGCAGCGGGTGGCGCTGTTGAGCCGCTACGACCCAGACAAACTCTTCCAGGCTGAGAGGAACTTTAATGCGGCACAGGACCTGGACGTGTCCATAATGGAGGGAGACCTCGTGGGGGTCATCAAACAGCAGGACCCCATGGGCAGCCATAACCGCTGGCTAATAGACAATGGTGGTAAGTATTAACTTCAAATTTACACAATTTGGTTTGAGATTGTATGATGGTGGTACATTGTGAATGTGGTACATTGTAAGAATAACTCCCGTTTAATGTGCTTATCCATAGCCGCAAAGGGCTTTGTTTACAGCTCCTTCTTGAAGCCCTATAACCCACGTAGGAGCCAATCGGATGTCTCCATTGAGAGCCATTCCTCCAATGAGTCAGGTTATGGTGGCTCCTCCCCCGTGTTCTCACGACAGAACAGCAACAGCACACTGACCTTCAACCAGGAGACATCCACCGTCAGCTTCTCTACAGCTGCCCCCCCAAACGTGGCACCCACACGGCCAGCTCAGGACTCCACCTCCTCCCACAGACACACCAATGCAGATTCTCCATCTCCTAACTACCCTTCCACCAATCAGAGAGACACCCTTGACTCCTCCTATAGGAATTATTCCAGTCACCGAGAACTGCCTGAGAAAAGATATTGTAGCACTGCAAACGACAGGGACTATTCAGAACCTTTGTACGAGAATCTAGCCAGTCTTAGAGATGCCTCAGACTCTACCTACTCTGGTCCAGCTCAACCCAGAGACCTTTCAGATGCTTCAGAGACAGATTCTTGCTCCTCAAGCTCGAGGAGCTCGAGACTCGAGCCGTCACAGAGGTATGCGGCCTATGGCTCTCAGCAGAGACGGAATGGAGAATGGTCAGCACAGCAAAAGAGGCCTCATAACCCTGCTGATGAAAACGTGGCGATTCGCTCGGACCCTGAGGCGGAGCAGGACGGCTCTCAGGTAGGTCTACTCGCGTAATCACAGCTGAGTCCAACCCAGGAAGTTCTGATCGGTTCAAGTTACACGCTTAACTCCTTCATGGAGCTCGGTACCGCACTCTGTGCCGCTTTTTGTTTTAGCGATCCGTCATTGTTATTGTTTTTGTCCCCTACAGATTTATTACGCTCTATATTCGTTCGACGCACGATGTTCAAATGAGCTCAGCATCTCGGCCAATCAGCAGCTGCGGATCCTGGAGTTCCAGGACATGAACGGTAATCAGGAGTGGTGGCTGGGCGAGGTGGGCGGACGGAGGGGCTACGTCCCTTCTAACTACATCCGCAAGTCGGAGTACACCTGAACGCCTCGCCCCACCTGGAGAGATTCAGGGAGCCTCGCTGATGAGGCCGGACCGCCACCGAGAAGCTCAGCTGGGGGGAGAGAGGCAGAAGAACAGACATTACCAAACCTCCGTAGGAGCGGAAGGGAAGCGCAGAGTCATCTGGGATCGTTTTATTGCTGCTGTTGAAGAGATTGTGTCTCTCCATGAACTGTATTACCCATTCCAGAACCTTCCCATTCCTCAAGGTCCGTTCTGGAATGTGAACCCTGAACTCTTCCTTCTGGCCCTCGTGAGGAGCGATCGGGCTTTCTGTTTCTAGAGCAGGGATGAGCTGGCCTGCCCGACATGGGTCATGTTCAGGATTGCACTCGAATGCCGAGAGGCGTGTGCGGTCAGCTGGGGGCAGGCCCGGAGTAGTACTAGCACTTACGTAGGTTTATTGTGAAGTGGAAAACATTGTACAAGATGTGCATGACTTTGGCATGAACTGAGCATGAGCTGATCTTATGCTGGGTGCTATGGAAGAAAGCAAACTGAACAAGTAGTTCCAGTGTGACGTTGCCGGCCAGTTGACAATCATGATGCACAAGGAAACAGACCCGTGTCTCATTCACCTGCTGTGTATTAATCTCTATGAACAAAAATAATGTTTGCATTTTTTATAGCACTCAGAACCAGATTCTGAATCCGCTGACGAGTATTTGTTTCCTGAGAATTTGAATGAAATGCAAGAGGCGTATTTTTTTAGCTTGTTTTCTTTTTGAATGCCTTCTGTATTTTGAGCCACTCACATGTGAATGAGTTTTTAAGAACTAGATTGGCTTGACCAATAGTGAGTGAGAGTTCAAATGTTGGTACCACTGAGGTCCTAGGGCCACGTTTGTGTCCCTTCTCCAGGTGTTTATTTAATCCTATTATATCTCATGCTGAACATGTATTCTGTACTTCAGTATCAAGTGATCTATTCCCTTACCGTTTGAATAAAAAAATGTAGGAATAACTGAGTGTGTCTCGTGATCATATTGTCTGTGCCGTTACGTTTACTCTTAGACACGACTCTGCATTCTTATTGGACAGTGTGTGTGTTTCTGTGCTGTAGAGGGAGTATATCTACTCTGCAGGTACACAGAACTACAGGCACTTTCTTGTTTTGAACCTAGTTACAAGACACCAAGACACAAGACCTGGCATCTCAGTTGGTTATGCTCTAATGTTAATGCTGTGGTGTTCTCTGATACCAGTGGTCCAGTCCCACCACTGATCACACAGATGGCCGACTGCTATGCTGCCCAGTGACAGAGTCACCACCAGTTCCTGGATCATCACCATGTCATTAACATGCCAGCCTGGGCATCAAATCCAACCTCCAACTTCTCTAAAGCGCTGCTTTAATCGGACGGTCCCTTTTAAAATCTGTTGATTTGTAAGGCTTCTGTGGAAATGATCCAAAGTAAATACAGTGAAAAGCAAACGTGGCCATTGACCCAGTGGCGATAAGAGACGTTCAGATCTGACCTCCCACTCATTCCAGCGGGACCACCAAACTCATTTGGTCAAACTCATTTGGGTCTAATTGCAATGCCCATGTCACAATTCACATATGAACTGTCTAGATTATCACATCAAGACACATCGATAAACTTAAAAATGAGAGGCCACTACTGGAAATCTGTGTTTTTACACCAAATCTGGAAGTTGTGTCTGAAAGGGGTGGATACTGAGTAATCGTGCATATGGTTGGACAGGCAACACATCGACGGCATGAAGAATCAATGCTGTGGTCTAATAATTGACAGCTGGAGTGGAGGCTCCTATAATAGCGTGCAGGAGGAGAGGGAGGGTGTTGGTACCTTCTTGCACCAGGCTGTGGGGACTCCTGCTGAACAGGCGGTGTCCAGTGCTGTCGGTGTCATGCTCCCTCTGATCCTCCTGTTGCTGGGTCTGCAGGGCCTTAGCCAGCCTGCAGGAGCAGTAGAGGTATGTAGACGCTTTGGAGTGGCTCCTTTGGGACAGACCAATTCAAGTTTGTGGTGTTGTCCAGTTGGAATTCCTCAAGCCATAGTTTACATTTTTGAAGAAAAGTGTGAAGCCATGGCTCTATTTTAAAATGATTAACGTTTTGACAGCGGGTCCTCATCTCAAAGTGGTTTCTTGCGACGTGATCTGTGTGTTCTGCAGGCTGACTGTACTGGCAGTGGTATTAAACAGTGTTAAACGCTTCAGCTTGAAGGTTCAAATTGTTCTACACATTTCTTGTTTTTGATTACAGAATTACAGCACATCTACCACTATGGTTAGGATGTAATCATACATCCTAATTTTCCAGGACATTAGCCAGTTATTGGGACCTTAATAAGCTAGGATTTTTAAATAGCATAAGATGTTGGGAATTTGGTTTTGAGTCCATGTTAATATTTGCTTTCTACAATCTGCACAGTGCCACCCTCATGTACACCATATCCTCCTTTATTAAAAAGCAAAACATGGTCACCCTAACTGTGATACAGTATATGTATCTTCTTAAATATAGAGATTATTTTCCCTGAGGCTTCTGGGGTTGATGTATTGATTTGACTCAAGGGCTACTTAACCCCCTTCTTCTATGAGTTATTGACTTCTTAACCCTCTTCTTCTACAAGTTGTTGACTACTTAACGCTGTTCTTCTACAAGTTGTTGACTACTTAACCCTCTTCTTCTATGAGTTGTTGACTACTTAAACCTCTTCTTCTAGTTGCTGACTACTTAAACCTCTTCTTCTACTAGTTGTTGACTACTTAAACCTCTTCTACGAGTTGCTGACTACTTAAACCTCTTCTTCTACAAGTTGTTGACTACTTAAACCTCTTCTACAAGTTGTTGACTTGTTATTGCTGAAACTGCTAGTGCTCTTTACATTACAGTGATGTTTAACTGAAGTTCTAATTATTCTTTTAGGACATAATAGTGGATATTTTTGGCGCAATAGCTGAGGGTGAGCATTGTAATCTTTAACAACACTTTCTGAAAAATAATGTTGGAAAAATGTTTCCTTTGTCCTCAATCACAGGCTTATATCAATTAACTCAAATTATTCTGTTTTTTTTTTTTATATGATATTGGATTCAATTTTGAAACAAATGACTCTTAGCTGCTTTCTACTCTTTCTAAAAAGCAATTGTTGACGTCTTTGTTGACGACGCTGAAGAAACGTCTGTTGATGAAATTGACAATACCATTGACTGGCTGTTTGACCTCTTTGATCTGACAGGTGAGAATAGTTGTTATTGCCAACAGGCCTTCTGCAGGTTTCCACAGTACTACGTCTTCTGTAACACTGTATAACACCTTTCATAGCCATGGACGCTCTTCAGAAAGGCAAGGAAGGGACATGGCAGTGAGTCTGTGGAGAGGAGTTGATCCTAATAAACTAGTGAAAAAACATCCTTCATCAGACAATGAGTGCTTTTAGCATTAACATTATTTCCACTCACTAGTGAACACTGATGTCCGTATTCTCTAATCCTGCTTCACCAATATATACAGTATTATCTGAGAATCACAGCCCCCTACTCCCCCTTTTTACTTCTCAGAGGGGGCCAAACTGAACCGTCTAATTTGTCCACTTAACAAATCTAATCCAAGAATGACATTGTATTATTGCTACCCCTCTCCGCACCGCTTGGTCATCGCATCACCCTCACTTCTCTCTCTTTCTCTCTCTTTCCATCGCCCTGGTCCTCCACCTCCGCCCCCTCTTAGACAGGTGTGAGCTTTATCCCTGTGAGAACAACGGCACGTGTGTCAATGCTGCGAACGGCTCTTTCCGATGCATCTGCCCCCGGCCCTTCAAGGGCAAAAAGTGTCAAGACGGTTCGACACCAAAATACACCGTTACCATTACAACCATTCAAGAAACATGGTTCATTACCACAGTAGTTTATGTCTCTTTTTTTCAGTTGAGAAAGTGTGTAACAATGTATCTTGTGGCCGAGGGGAGTGTGTCCGCATTATGAAGGAGCCTTTCTACGAGTGCAAATGCAGAGCTCCCTACAAGCCACCCAGCTGCAAGACGCGTGAGTGTGCACCTAATTCTCCACCTCCCCTTCCACAGTAGCTGCAGGACTTTGAGCTCCATTATCACTCTCAGTTTATAGTCATCCTGCAATGCCATTCAGCCCTGAGTCTTTGGCCTCATCACAACCCCTTTTCTGTAAGGACTGTGTGAAGGGTGTGAGATATGCCTGGGTCACTAGCATGGAAACATGTGCCATTTCCCCTCCCCCACCAGCTTCCGCTTGCGTCCCGAGCCCCTGTCTGAACGGCGGGACGTGCGTAAAGGGCCGCTTGAGAAGCAAATTCACCTGTGTGTGTCCTCAGGACTACAGTGGGAAGTTCTGCGAGATTGGTAAAGTAGTCTATGCTTCATCTCTGTAACGTGCCCTTGTGTGAAGTTCTGACGTACGAACCATTGTTATTTAAGCCATCGCTGTAACCGTGCCCTTTGCCCTGTCCTGTGCCGTGTTTCGCATCTTGTGCCGTGTTTCGCATCTTGGACGTTTGGCTCTCAGGGCCTGATGACTGTTATGAGGGGGATGGAGCGTCATACAGGGGCTTCGTCAGTGAGACGGTCAGTGGTGTGGAATGCTTACACTGGAACTCCTACCTCATACCATACACTGACTTTGAAGAAGAAGATGACGGCATTGGACCCCATAACTACTGCAGGTCAGCTATGAATGTGTGTGTGTGTGTGTGTGAGAGAGAAAGAGAGAAAGAGAGAGAGAGAGAGAGAAATGGATAAAGAACATTCCTTGTTTTAGAAACCCAGATGGAGAGAGTCAGCCCTGGTGCTTCATCAGATACGAAGACGAGCTGCAATGGGATGATTGTATTGTGTCGCGCTGTCCTCAGCCAGGTACACCTCCTCTTCCTCTTCCTCTTCCTCGTCTCTGCCCCATCTTCCCTCTCTCTCCCACACACTCCTCCTCTGTTAAACATGTTTGCCTTTCTTACAGCTTCCCCAACTCTCCCTGCTGGAGAGAACTACACTGTATCAGCTGACGAGTCCCTTCTGAAGAACTTCTCTGTGTGTGGGATACCCCAGCCTACCAGAACTTTGGGTAAAATCTTTGGAGGGAGGAAGGCCAAACCTGGAGCCCATCCCTGGCAGGCCTCTTTCCAGATACGCCCCAGAGGCACCACTGAACACTTCAGGCACAACTGTGGGGGAATTCTCATTGACTCCTGCTGGGTACTTACTGCTGCTCACTGTATGTAAGTGTTGCCACTGGAGGGTGCTGTTGCTACACTATACTGATACATAGAAATAATACTGAGTAATAATACTAATGAGTTTTAAATGTATATAATACTTTTGTATTGTGCCTTTCTCATACCAGTGAAAGTAGAGTTTAGTTTGCAAAAATAGATAAAGTAGTTCAGCAATGAAACACAGTTTAGGAGATAGCATTTCTCTTTGAATATATACTGAGTATGTTTAATAGAAATTTAATTGAATGATGAACATGACACATGATGGTTAAGCCTGTGTGCATGTTCGTGTGTATGTGTGTGTATATTTGTGTGTGTGTGTGTGTGTGTGTGTGTGTATGCTTCTGTGTGTGTGTGTGTATGCTTCTGTGTGTGTGTGTGTGTGTTTGTGTGTGTGTGTGCATGTGTGTGTGTATGTGTTTGTGTGCATGTTTGTGTATTTGCAGTGTTGGGTAAGTTACTTTAAAAATGTAATTTGTTACAGTTACAAGTTACCTTGTTTTTTTTAAATGTAATTGTAGTGTAACTTTTCCGATTAACTTTTTTAAAGTAATGTAACTAATTACTTTTGGATTACTTTTTGATTACTTTAAGGTTTAAATGAGTATTGACCCATAATCAACATATAATTTTTGAGAACTGACAGTGTGAACCTTAAAAGAGTACTAAGCTGAGAGGGAATTGCTGACAGGCTATCACAGGAGGTTCACAAGAAGAGATGCCTGCACCAGGCATGTAAGATTCTCAGACTCCTGTCATAGGGCCATACTCTTTTCTGCTCCTCCCCCAGGCTCTACCATTTTCAGTTTGCAGACTAATACAAGCAAGTTCAGAAACCACTTCTTTCCCACAGCGGTCACCTTATTGAACTCTTCCCAAAGACCATTCTTTCCTTCCCCTCTATCCATACCTTAACATCCACACAACATCTGTACATTTTCCTCTTCAATTCACATCTGTATAGCCCTATCTACAGTGGTATAGGATAATCTGTATATTATCTGTATGATTCCATCTGTATTTATCACATTTATTTATACCATATATTTTTCTTTGCACTGTGCATTGTACTGCCATAACTACATTACACACACATGCATTTCCCTAGGTAATTTATCTACTGTAAATAACTGCATTTTAACTCTAAATACTGCATTCTATAAAATCTGCACATGTTGCACTTGATTAGATACCAAACTGCATTTCATTACTTCATACAAATTTAATTTAAATGTATTGCTTGTCGAACGGTAGGTCTAAGACAGGTCCAAATGATACCAATTGGGTAGGCTAGGTCGTGTCATAGACATCGACAAACGTTTTTCCAACACCAAACAGTCATAAATATTCATTTGATACCGTCTGTCATTGTCTATAATAGTCATGTATGATTCCAACGAATACCTATTTAGGACTTTAAACAGTTAATTTGGTTAGCCTGTAAATCAAGCTAGCATGCTAAAGGACAATCACATTCAAGTGAATGGTAGTAGCTAGCCCAGCAGCTAACTATGGAAACCACAGTGTTTGACGGTCAGTAGCCTACTTGCTGTTAGCTCGTTTACAACTTCAATAGTGGTTGCCTTCTGATCGGAAATAAACCTCCAAACTCCGAAATTTACACAAAGGCTTGGCATAATCACAAATAGTTGCCGATGGCACATAGTTCACATTTATTGACAACACGTTAAGAATTGTAATTCTTAATATTTCCAGAAGTAACTGTAACTGAATTACATATTTTCTCATTGTAACTGTAACAAATTACAGTTACACTTTTTTGTAATTAAATTATGTAACGTCGTTACATGTAATTCGTTACTCCCCAACACTGTGTATTTGTGTGTGAGTATGTGTATGTGTGTGTATGTTTGTTTGTGTGTGTGTGTATGTGTATGCGCGTTTGTTTGTTTGTGTGTGTGTGTGTGTGTGTGTGTGTGTGTGTGTGTGTGTGTGTGTGTGTGTGTGTGTGTGTGTGTGTGTGTGTGTGATTTTAGCCACGAGGAGAATGAGATGCAGGTGTGTCTTGGTGGTGTGGACCTGAAGAAGGAGGAGAAGGCAGACCAGATTGTGGCGGTGGAAGAATACTTTGTCCATGAGAACTACACAGATGCTGATGAAGCCCTGTACAATGACATAGGTCATCTGCTAACACACTACAGCCACCAAACAAACCTAGAGCAAACACAAAGCAGCGAGTTAATACAGCAGAATGTTCACACACATCCACATAAATCCATGCACCTCAAATGAGCTTAGTTTTACGGGTGTTTCTGCACAGGCTGCACTAAGCTTTAATGTGGGTTTAAGTCAAACCCAAATATTAAATTGTCACTCAAATTTGTTAGTGGAGATCTTTTTTGCACGGAACAAAATAAATAATTGCAGTGTTTGTTTAAACCAACGGCAGCCCTGCTGAGACTGAGAGCTGTGGACGGCATGTGTGCCAAAGAGACCAGGTTTGTGAAGACCGCTTGCCTGCCCGAAAGCACGTTCCCTGATGGGATGGAGTGCAGCATATCAGGCTATGGGACCACTGAACACAGTAGGACCGCCCTCCTCCTTCTGGGCCACACCCTACCACCCACCCCCCCACTCCCGCACTCCCAGGACACGCCCTCTGTGTGTTCCTGCAGGTGATAGAGGATCCACGCAGCTGTTAGACGGAAAGGTGATGCTCATCCCGCAGAAGCTCTGTATGGCGGCACATGTCTACGGGGACGTCCTGGACGAGAGCATGTTCTGTGCGGGACACATGCAAGGAGGGGTGGACTCCTGCTCGGTGCGTCCCCTGCAGCTGCGTAGGAGATCCTTCTAGAGAGAACTGTGACTAGCATAGACGTATTACATAAAAGGCGTGGTCACTGAACGTCCTTGCACTTGCGTAATTGAACATGCAGGTACAGATACTCGAGCGTGGCCGTGTTTGTGTAACTTTACTCTGTCTTCGTAGGGAGACTCTGGGGGCCCACTCGTCTGTAATCGGAACGAAACGTATTACGTGTACGGAGTGGTGAGCTGGGGGGACAGCTGTGGTAAGAAGAACAAACCCGGCCTCTACGCCCGCGTCAGCGTGTTCCTTGACTGGATCAACGAAAAGATGCGCCCCACGTAGTGATCGCGTGACGGTCAGGGACTGACTAGTCCACCACAAAACAGTGACACTTGAGGGCACGTTCACAAAAAACCTTTATTGTTGTTTCAAATGGTCACGTGATATACGTCAAGCATGTACCCTTAATTGATCTCATATCTTTCCTTCCATTTGGCATACTGTTATAGGCTGAACCCGTCAGGCACACAGTGTATCAAATATCCCTTAAATATAAACTCTTCTGCTGTCGGCAGTCTAAAAACACGGCTGTTCGCCTTTGAATGCATAAAGTAGTCATGTTTGACTTTCATTGCAAAGACCAGTGAAATATGAAATAAAAATTTCACTTATTTCAAAGAAAAATTGTGTTTTTTTTTCAAATACACAGACAGGAGGGTACAAGGTTCATTTGTTAATAGATACAAACAAAGAGATTTTCCAGCTATAGAAACATTCGTCAGTTCCACCTTTTTCACATGCATGACACACTCTAAATCAGAAACTTCCTTCTGTAGTCACAATGTAAATACTCCTCTACGGCCATAAATGAGGCACTTCTTCATGTAGTCCATCGTTACCACATACAGATTACACTCTCTGTGCTCACAAAAACATCCTTTAATCTCCCCTCTCTGTCTTTTTTAATTCTGATAGAGAACACCAGGCTCTACATGACATCCTTACTACACAGTAAAAAAAGGTGTTTGGCTTATATTATTGCAGGGTTATTTTCAGAAGACCAATCTGTAGTCTCTTTGTTTTTATTGAGCGGAGTCGTCTGTGGATTGTTTATCCATAGACTGACTTGTAATGGATTGTTTCCCAGAGGACTGACTGGAGACGGCCTGGTTTGTGGAAGAGCGGGATGATGCAGACTGCACCGTCATGGATTTTGTGGACTTGGCTTGCTTGAAAGTTGTGTGAATGGTCTTCTTCTTCTTGACATGGAGTATCTCCATGGCGTCTGGATTGACCGCAGACTGCTGGACCTCCTCACTGGACTCCACCTGCTCTGACGAGGTCTGTTGTGGCTCCTGCAGCTGTTTCTCTCGCTGGAGCATCTGCAGAAGACGCGACGAGTCACGACGAGACAAAACGAGACTATGTGATATGAGGACCGCGATACACAGATGTAAATAAGGTGTGTCGTGTGTACTTCACAATACGTTTCTATATGTATTTTCATCTGATTCATATGCTTTACATATTGCATATATGTTCTCACCATCAGCTGCTGGTACTTGGCAATGGCTTGGTCAGTATCCACCCCATCAGCCAGACCCAGCTCTGCTGCCCTGCGGGCCATCTCTGCCTTATGAGAGCCTGGAGGAGTCCAGCCCACTCCCTTCATCCAGTTCAAGTCCGACTTATAGTTTACCTGCGACCAGACACCAATGATCACAACCCATGTCCAAAAGGAGAAATGATAATGTCAGAGCACATTACCTATGATTTCCCAATTCCAGTGTCTTAATATTTAAACTATCAGAACTGCCACTCAGAATGTCCCACTCACGTCACTCTGTAGCTTGTAGGCCTGTTTGGCATGCTTGACGTTCAGCTGCTCTGGGTCGCACGTGTAGTCGTGGAGCCGCTGGCGGTAGCTCCGCTCGCTGGCCTGGACCTGGCTCTTCTTGGCCTGCAGGAACTCTGGCTGGTCCGCGTGGATCTTGAAGTGCGAGCAGCTCTCCTGGAACTGCTTCTTGTACTCGTTGTTGCTCTGCAGTTTGCCAACAGCCAGCGAGTGTCTGATCCTGGGGTCGTCCTCCACGCTCAGCAGGCCCACCTGCTGCCCCTTCTGCTTCTCAAAGGCCTCCTTGTAGCGGAACTGAGGTGGGAAATGGGAAACAATGGAAACCACATCGGGAAACACAGTGGAAACCTCAATGGGAAACACAGTGGAAACCACATCGGGAAACCCAGTGGAAACAACAATGGGAAACGTGTTCAATCCAAATCGTGCCCAGTTGCATAACATGTTTATTCAAGGAGGCTTGAAAGATGTTCTCTAGACTCACGTCACTGGCGATCTCTCGAGAGGCCTTGGCTGTCTGGAAGGGAATAGCGTCTATTCTCAGGTCGTACCCTGCAGTTTTCACCTGGTCTCCAGACGCCTTATACACTTTCTAGAGGGTCAAACGTGGTATAAACGACGAGACATCAGATAAAGCAGATTAGTAGAGGAACCACCTTCAAAATTCTGTTTGACAACTTACATCACTGATCTGCTGAGCATTGATTCTTGCTCTGATGAAGTCAGGGTGATCGGGGGGTAAGGTGTATTTGTGCATGGAATCAGAATCTCCAGACTTATACCTCCTCTGAAATGTAGACAACAACAGGTAATTTCTTAATGGCAAAATAGATACAATACTAGTTTTTCTGTCAGCTTTGTTACATCCTCTGCATGTCGGCACATGACATAAGGCAGAGTAAATGTACCTCGCTGCACTGTATGTAGCTGTTCTTGGCATGGATGATGTCAGGGGAGTCGGCCACTTGGGTGAACTTCAGCCTGTCAGGAAGTTGACGATACTTCTTCTGCAATAACCATCAAGGACAATAACTTAAATTCCACAGAAGCTAAATGTTAAAACATACATGCAGATGTGCCAATTTGTTCAGACGTGGTGTTCACGGTGGGCTCACATCACTGACGAGCTCTCCCGCTCTCTTTGCAGACTCCAGCTGAGGTGCTCCGGCTGGGTCCCAGGCCACACCCTTCATGAAGTTCAGATCTGACTTGTACACGTTCTGTGGGGGGGACACACACACACACGTAATGACATTTCAACTTCTCCCTCTCCCCGTGTCATTTCCTCCCTGGCTCCCTGGCTCCCCCTCACCTGGCTCTGCAGCTCGTAGGCTTTCTTGGCCCACTGCACCTTCATGTCATCGGGCAGGACGGTGTAGGAGTGGAGGTGGCTCTTGTAGTCCTGGTCACTGGCCAGGGCCTGGGCCTTCCTAGCGTGGTCCAGATTGAGCAGGTCCAGCCCCAGGTGGTACTGGCCGCTGGAGGACATGGCGTCTCTGCGGTAGTTCTTGTCGCTGTGCAGGTTGGCCGTGCGCAGGCAGTGCAGCAGGTGGGTGTCGTCCGTGACGCTCCGGGCTCCGATGTGCTTCCCCTTCTCCAGAACGTGGCTGTGCTTGTACTGGTACTGAAGAGACATTTGGGTTCAGACTTCACCCTGCTAGCCACTAGTCATTACAAGTTTTAAAAACCTTATCAAAGAAGGACGGTCAAATCCTAATGATATGAAAGACATTTTAGGCTAAACAGACAGCATGCAGTAAAGTGCACAACTCTCGATTTGTTCGATAGAAGATAACGTTTTAAAACCTTGTCATTAGCAAGGTTTGACCACGGTTGAGCAGACCAGGCTGGTCCGGGCTGTGTTTGACCCGATAACATTGCTGCCTATGTCTGAAGACATTAGTAGAACATGTAAAATTAGTAAGTCTTATCTTACATCACTGGCGATGTCGGTGGAAGCTTTGGCGGCCTGGAAGGGGATGTCCTGCATGGTGAGTTTATAGCCTTGAGCTCTCAGCGTGTGCCAGGACTCTCTATACTTAGTCTAGGACAAAAATGAAGACTCAAGCTTGGTACAAGGGGTTGGTAGGACGTAGTGGGATGAGGTCTAGGATATCAAACAGTAGAACGGGGTTCAAAGAACAAAGGAGCTGCAGGGGAGATGGACCGGTGTGCTCACATCGCTGAAGTTAGCAGCGTTGAGTTTGGCCTGCGCGATCTCCGGTCGCTCCGCGGTGATCGTGTAGTTGTGCTTGACGTTCTCATCCTTCTCTTTGTAAAGGCGCTGCGGACGGGGCGATGAAACACACATTCGTTCATCTTTTTTTTCACGGAGGACAGAAGTAATGAGGAAATCACTTCACAGGAGAGGCCTCAACTTCACGCACCTCGTTGGTGATCTTGTTACTGAGCATGGCATGAACGATGTCCGGGGAGTCTGTAACGGACGTGTGCTTAAATGCGTAAGGCTGCTGCCGATACTTCTTCTGTCGGATGAGAGGAGGCACAAAGGACCGTGTTGAGCCGCTCTGATTCCACACTTATAGAGTGATATTGTGGAGGGAATGTGGAGGATAAGAGCGGCGTGTCACACCTCACTGATCAGGTCCGTCGCTCGCTTGGAGCCCACGATCTGTACGGCACCAGTGGCGATCCAGGCAGCACCACGCAGGTAGTTCAAATCAGAACGATAGGCTTTCTGTCACACACACACACACACACACACACACACACACACACACACACACAAGCAAACAAAGCACCGATTAGGAAAACTGCAAACAAACCGATCAAAGATTTCATGTACTATGGGTATCAAACAGAACTGAAGATGTAGTATATAGCACGTCCTGAGGTATGTCGCTGTGGCACTGTGGCGTGAGGTGAGGGGTTACCTCGCTCTGCAGCGCGTAGGCTCTCCTGGCTGCCTGCACTTTCATATCATCCGGCAGGGTAGTGTAGTCATGCAGAGTGTGTCTGTAGTCCTGCTCACTCAGCAGAGCCTGTGCCTTCTTAGCGTGGACCATATCCAGCATGTCCATCGGTAGGTGGACCTGAGTGTGTGCCTCTGCAGAGTCCTTCTTATATTTGATCTGCAGGAGTCGGTGAGGGAGGTGCATTGTCAGACACGTCCAGAATCGGAATTCAAATGATCGTAGGTGGTCAGCTGACATCTCCTTCGTAGGGACCGTATAGCATGTTTACGCCCAGACTCACGCTGCTCTGTAGCTGGGTGGCGTACACCGAGTGGGCCATGTTGATGTCGTCCTGCAGGCCTTTCAGCCCAATCATCTTCCCTTTCGTCTTCTCAAACTGCTCTTTGTACTTTTGCTGAAAGAGGACAATCGTGGAGTGCCATAACGGGCATAAATGAGGATAGACAACGAAATCGACCAATCAAAATGAGTGAAAAAGCAGAACAGGAAGTATAGCAGTATTAAAAAAAATGGTTGAGCTCGTCCTACATCACTGAGGATCTCTGAAGAGGATTTGGCAGCCTGGAACGGAATGGCGTCCAAACGCAGCCTGTAGCCCGCGTCCCTTAGCTTCGTCCAAGACTCCTTGTAACGGGTCTGTTGAGAAAGCAACACGTTACACCCAGGTGTCGAATGCTGCTAAGGCGGTCACCCTACAGCGGGCGTGGAGGGGCGTGCGTGCGGGGGAGGCACCTCGCTGAGGTTCAGGGCGTTTATCTTGGCCTGCGTGTGCTCCGGCAGATCCCCTGTCAGCGTGTAGTTGTGCTTCTCACTCTCCCCTTTCTCCCTGTACAGCCTCTGTGGGATCACAGCGTCACCACGTCACAACTATGTGCCGTGGGTCGCTAACAGGGCCTCATAAGCACTCACACTCACAGAAGCCAGTCTTCCAACATACTCGTTCGTTCAAACGAGTTTTCTAAATATATTTATTCACAGGATGAAAGTGACGATGGATGCGAAGGTCTTTGTGGGATAGGCTTACGTCTATTGCAAGCTTGTTGCTGAGTTTGGCCTGCGTCATCTCGGGCGTGTCCTCCACACTGGTGAACTTCAGAGCGCTCACATTCTGCCGGTACTTTTTCTGGAACACACACAAGTCAGAGATTTGCTTAGTTCCTTACCCGAGTCTGAATTTAATGTAGAAAAACACGTTTATTTATATCCTGAGGCACTGGCTCAACAATGGTTAGTGCATGAAGGCTATTCACATTATCATATTTCAAGGGTGAAGGGTATAGACTATTTGTTATATTTTAATATGTACTCCTGAAAATTCCACACTGATGAGGTTCCTTTGGGAAACATTAACCCTGGCCATCTATTTTAATAGCTCTATTTAAAACCCCAGTTCTGAGTAAAGTATGCCTAGCGATATTAGTCTCATCTTTATTTAAAGGAGGATGATAAAAGTACAGCTGTATGAAACAGCAGAAATCACTGAGCATTAGTGACACACTTATTGGAAATTATCAGTGTCATTTCAGTATGTCATCTTAAATTGTCCTAGTCAGTGAGTTTATCCTCAGGCAGACATTTTGTATTTATCATTTGCTGAGTGAGGGGTTCCTCAGAGGTCAGGTCCTAATAAACTGAGTAAAAGATTTGCCCCTGTTCTCAAATGTCTCCCTTTCCATAAATACATCATCGTAAAGCTGTCAAGTAACTCTAACCCACTTACAAGATGCTATGTAACTATTGTTATTTTACATCGAATTGAATAAATTTTTTAAAAGAATGGAATTATAGTTTTCTGTAAGTTGACTATCATTGGATGCTATTAGAAGATCTCAGGGACTACAGTATTATGGGAGTTTAAGGACAATGGCCAGGATGTGTGGTTGGAATATGAGTTGGCTGTAGTCTACCTCACTGATGAGATCTCTGGCCTTCTTAGCCTGCTGGACATCAAGAGATCCAGTGGTCTCCCAGCCCACACCCTTCATCCAGTTCAGATCTGATCGGTACGTTTTCTGATGAAAGTCAAAAACATTTACATAATTTACATAATTACATAATTTACAAATTCTCAGTGTGTTCCAGTGGTGCATGCTGGGATGTGTAGTTTTCTTTTATCTGTGACTCTTACATCACTTTGTAGGCCATAGGCTTTCTTGGCCCAGTCCACCTTTATGTCACTGGGTAGGCTTGTGTACTCGTGCAGGAAGGTTCTGTAGTTGGTCTCTGTGGCCAGGTCCTGGGCCTTTTTAGCATGGCTAATGGTCATCATGTCCAGCGAGGCACTGTGTTTGGTCTTGTTATCCTCGTATTCTTTCTTATAGTTGCGGTCACTTTGCAGCTTAGTGGCCAGAGCTGAGTGGGCCATCTGGGAATCGTCCGTCACCGTCTTCACCCCAATCATCTTCCCCTTCGTGATCTCATACTGCTGCTTGTATTTCACCTACAGACCAACAGGGCAGAGGACTATTGATGGAACGGCTCGTATAGTTTGATAGTTTCACTTTTATTGTAGACTTAGCTGGCTGGACACATTCTCAGGATGACTGGGGTTTGGGTTACTCACATCACTAGCGAGATCACGCTTGGCTTTGGCAGTGAGGATAGACAGCGTGTCCATGCTAAGCTCAAAGCCCTTCTCCTTCTGGGCCTCCCAGTTGCTCTTATATATTTTCTGATGGATACGAATAGAATACAAAATAAACCTAAAAGCATAATGTGGTGTGGGTCATGTGATTAACAGATAAGGAATAAATTTACTCGTACATTGCTAAGAAGATCTGCATTAGCTCTGGCCTGCTTGTAGAGAGGTTCGTCTTTGCTCACAGAGTACTGATGGATCATCTGCTCCGTGCCCGATTTGTATGTCAACTAAAAAGACCAATCAGATTAATGAGTTTATGCTCAACCTGTCCCAATTGCTTGCTAGGGGTAGGAAAGAGCCAATCAGAAAGAAAACACGGTGATAGATATGTTCACAGAAAGTGTCTAACATCACTCTGCAGCTCCTGGCTCTTCTTGGCGTGTTTTATGGAGGGGGTGTCTGCCACCTGGGTGAACTTCACACTGTCCGCCTTCTGACGGTACTTTTTCTGTGGGGAAGAGTCATAGAGTAGTCAGTCATATCAGCCCCCTAAACACACACACACACACACACACACACCCCTCACCTCGCTCACAAGCTCCCCTGCTTTCTTGGCCTGCTCAACATCCAGGCACCCCTCAGCCTCCCAGCCCACTCCCTTCATCCAGGTCAGGTCCGAGCGGTACTTGTTCTGTTGGGTCAGAACCAAACACTAGTTAGTGCATCTATGACAACGCAACGGTTCCTCTCGTCTCGTGTGTGCTCCCTGTCCTTCTTACGTCACTCTGAAGGTTGTAGGCCTTCTTGGCCTGCTGAACTTTGATGTCATCGGGCAGTATCGTGTAGTCGTGCAGCTTCTTCCTGTAGTCCAGGTCACTGGCCAGGGCCTGTGCCTTCTTCGCATGGCTCAGATTCACCATATCCAAAGGCAGGTTACACTTCGTTTGTGTCTCCTTTGAGCCCTTCTTGTAGGCAATCTATAAGAATGTGGATGTGGTTTAGGTTTGTTTCGGTCTTTCAGTGTAAAACATGAAGGTTCACACCCGATCTGTTATTTTGATGAGAGGACGAGATTCACCTCATTGTTCAGCTTGCCCACTTGGAGACAGTGGAGAGTTTTAGAGTCGCTCACGTTCACACCAACTACTTTGTCTTTGTTCTTTGCGTAGGATTCCTTATATTTGATCTGCAGGGTATGTCTCATGTTACTGTGTACTGATTTGACATACATCTATCTCTACATTAGATCACAACATCTCACAGTTGTGGTCAGCCTTGATATATGCATGATGAATGAATGAATGAATGAATGCTTACATCACTGGCCAGATCTCGAGAAGCTTTGGCAGCTTTGAAGGTCAGCGTGTCCAGACCGATATCACATGCCTTTGACTTACTCTTCTCCCAGTCCTCTCTATACTTGATCTGTGGCCATGGATAAAGTCAACAATGCAATGAATGCACTATACCTCTACACGTGGAAGACAAATGAAGTGTTGATGTTCTGTTGCGGTCTAAGCTCACGTCACTGAAGAGCTCGGCGTTAGCTTTGGCCTTCTGGAGCTCTGGTAGATCTTGGGCTAGGGTGTACTGAGTCTTCGTTTTCTCATAGTCGGCTTTGTAGTTCAGCTGCAGGAGATTGAATCATATCACCACAGTGCTACAGATAGGTATCACCACAGTGGTGTAGAAGGCATCTAAATTGTGCATAAACAATAAAGATCGATACTTACATTACTCAGTTGCTGAGCATTGATTCGGGCTTGAACAATGTCAGGGGTGTCAGTCACCTGACTGTATTTCAGCTTGTCAATGTGCTGTCTGTAATTTTTCTGAATGAGTAAAACAATAATCAAGAGATTATAAGATGCAAATATGTTGTTATAAATATTCATTAGGGTGATTGACTTTGCCCATAATGATCATAATGATTATCATAATGATTATCATAATGATCATCTACATATCTGCACACATATCATGTATCACGTCAGACAGGCTCATGTTTCTATTTCCACTTACATCTTTAAGAGGCTCAAGCTTCTTCTGGGTCTGATAGGATGGGGTGATATCTGCTGGGTAGTTATATTCACCTTGCTCTGACTTCTCCTGCTCGTACTCCGACTTATATGCGATCTGAAATGAAAGGCATTAGCTATGGCACCGCACATGTGTGCCTAACACACATTTCATATATAATCATCATCATCATCATCATTAAAATAGTAAGAAGCCCAGTAAATGTTTAATACATGGGTGTAGTATGATATATGTTCACATGTTTTTGGACGTATATGTTTTTGGACTATAGGGGGAAGTGGTGGTATATATCTTACATCACTGGCCAGCTTTCTGACTTTCATGGCGTGCATAGTTTTCTTGTCCATTCCACTCCCCTCATAATGGCCCTTCATGTGACTGGTGTACTTCTCCTTATATTTATTCTACAACCAAACACAGTGTGGTGGAAAGATCAGTAATGCCAGCAAGGTTTTTCTAATTATTAAGCACCAAAATGATACACTGTGGATTTACATCACCTACATCACTGTAAGCAGAGGATGAGCTCTTCATGTTAACAGTCTACCTTAAATATAGGAAACGCTGTCAGTGTTTTAAGCTGACACGTCATAAACTCACGTCACTGGTATACTGGGAGATCTTGGCCACGTTTTTAAACTGTGGCGTCTCACAGTAGTTGATGCTGTGCCCTTTTGTGTTCTCCAGGTCCTTCTTGTATTCAACCTGAATGAGAGGGATTTAGGAGGATATCGGTTATCCCACATACCACCATTAACCTTACGCTCACACTCAAAGTGATGCTGCGTTGCTCTGGAATCCTAAACCTTTGCCCCTCATGATCTTTATGCTCCTCACACAGAAGCCTCTCTGTCCTTCAACCCGTGAAGATAAATCCAGCCGAGATGACGACACGCCAGACCGCCCACGGCTTCGTCAGCTATCGGCGGGGGGCATCTGGTCCGTCGGCCCTGGGCGGTGACGTGGTGTTTCTGGCCTGGTGTCTGTCTCCATGCTCGGAACGCAGGGCTGAGCTCAGTTGGAGGTCTGTGACAGACCTGAACGCAATGCAGGTCTGGAGGCTTCATGCCTGTCTGAACTCGTGACCCATGGCTATTTTTAACCTTCACTGTCACCCAAAGTATTATCCTAAGGTCTCGTTTTGATACAAATATATCCAAAGATATATAATAATTCAGTGACATTATATACTAGATATTCCATAGAGTAACTGCAGTGTGCTGTAGTAAAGAAGGTGTGGAGGAAGTAAAAGGTGTTTGCTAGGTTTCCAGAGAAACAGGACACTTCATTTAGAGGTTCTTCATCTGCTCGGGAGCTACTCGATAGATCATGTCTCTGATGACACATTACAGACGCGGTGAGGATGTAAGTGTGTGCTACAATAAATTCTATTTGTTGAAAGGTTGTGGTTAAGATAACTACAAGTCATAAATCAGTGTACAGTGCACTTTAAAGTATAACGTGCATATTAAGTTAGGATTCGTGAAACCTTTGGTAGAGGTAAAAAACATTTTTAAGTGTTTTTAGAAGCATAATAAGACACAACCCTCCTCACCTCACTGACGAGCTTGTTAATCTTTCGTGCGTTCTTCATGGCCAGGTTGTCATCTGGGTTCAGGGAGTGATAGGCAGAAGATCCCTTCATTTTCTTCAGGTCTTTCTTATATTTCAGCTGAGGTTCAAAGGTGGAGAGACATGGTTGGTGCAGACATGGTTGGTGTTGTTTGAAGACAAAACAATCCTAACGTGGGGCTGCATTGTTCTGGTGTGACACCATCCCTGCACTCAAATCCACACTCAGGTGGTGCGACTAAATCTGTCTGGCGGTACTGACAGCACCAGATTCCTGGTTGTGAGTCCTGACAGTAAGATTGATTGCCCAACGTGGAGCCAGCCTGTCCTGGGACAGAAGGGAAGTCCCTTAGGTTTGTATCTGATTCTCTCGGACAAAAGAGACGGTGGCACTCACATCACTGGCCATGTCGTGTGCTTTCTTGGCCATCTGGTATCCAGGAGTGATCATAGCAGGGAAGCTTCCTTTGCCTCTCTGCTGCTCATAGTCCTCAGTGTAAGCATGCTGAGAGGGCGAGAGGCAATAATGGATCATGTACAATGGTAATATACAAATAGTGGACAATAACTATATACTGCATGGACATTAATTCTGTAGACTCCATGTTAAAACATACATGAATATGGTTTCAGCCCAAAACTCAAATCTAACTGCTATTAAGTTATTTAACAGAAAACACTCAAGGCATATAAACAATCTGTTTTCTTTGAGTGTTCTACAGCACGCTGGCTTGCAGGCATGTCCATTAAATCTGCTCAGTTGAATTCATGAATTTTTAATTCACTTTTTTTTTATTACACATCCTGGTGATGGTAAATTGAACTACATGCCTGAAGCCTGACCGATCGGCAACAGCTAACAATCAAATCACATTAATTAACTGTTAGACATCAATCTGCCTGCAGGGGACTGTCAAGATGTTTTATAAGATGCTCTGAGGTAAATGAAACTCTCATCACTTTATTACACAGATGCGTGCCTATGAGTGGAGCTTGCAGGATAGGTCCAAATCACACGTTTAAAGTATCATAGGGAAAAAAAAAAAAACAGTGAGGAAAACATTTGTTTGGAGTGCATGGCAGTGTGTTGCCTGTAGCTGAACGTGTAGTGAGGAGGCTCCTGAAATGTCACCTGACTGAACTTCTCAGCGTTCTCTTTGGCCAGCGTGAACTCGGCTGATCCAGCGGTGGTGCTGCTCTTGCCCTTTATCTCCTGCTCATACTCCTGCTGGTACCTCACCTGCGCAGCACAGCACGTCCATTACGCATGCGTGTGGGGAAAGGTGAGGGGGACAGATATGGCGGGCGGGCCGGAGCTTACTTTGCTGGCCATCTCGTTGGCTTTCTTGGCCGTTTTGTACCCGGGAGTGACGTGGGCGGGGAAGCTGCCCTTCCCCCGCTGCTGCTCATATTCCTCAGTGTAAGCAATCTGTTTTTCACGGACATAATATTAGTGTCATCTCCAATAAATTAATCTAGTCTCATAAATTATTTGGGTATTAGTGGCAGTGTTTTAGGGTGTGTTTACATCACTAGCAATCCTCCCCTGACTTTTAGCTAGGACCACTTCTGGGGTATCTGTCACAGTGGTGTACTTAGACACTCTCTCCTCGTGGCCTTTCTTATATTCCACCTGAAAGTAAATAAAAACAAACTTTGCTAGGGCCCTCCGATACGACACTCTCTGCGTCTCACACTAGAGGTGTGACTTACGTTGCTAGCGAGAGTGTTGGCCTTCTTAGCCACATCGTAGCCTGGCGTGAGCATGGCAGGGAAACTGCCCTTCCCTTTGGATTGCTCATACACCTCAGTGTACTTCACCTGTCAGTCAAAAACAGAGGCGTGAGGTAACACGGCAGAGTACAGGAGCTTTAGTGTCATTCTGGATTATTTGTACTTATATTTGAGAAATGACAGGGAGAGAATGGAGTTCTCAGTAGAGTGCAATATGCTGAACACAGTTTATACTCTACCTGAACACTGTTCCGACAGTCATAGGATTTATTATAATGTGTTTTTATGAATATATTATCCCCCAAAAGGCTCATTGTAACTTCATAAAAATATCATTTGTAGTACCATAATGTGCAAGGCCCAGTAGGCACCACAGTGAGAATACAACTTATCGGGAAGGACAAAGAGGACGTACGTCACTCGCCAGTGACGTCCCCGTCTTAGCGTGCAGGATCTCAGGTGTGTCGGTCACAGAGGTGAACTGTGTCACTCGCTCATCATGTCCCCGTTTGTACTCCACCTAAAACCACACACTGTTAATACTCCACCTAAAACACTGTTAATACCACTAATAATTCACATAAGACACTGTTAATACCACTAATACTCCACCTAAAACCACACACTGTTAATACTCCACCTATAACACTGTTAATACCACTAATACTCCATCTAAAACACTGTTAGCACCTCTAATACTTCACCTAAAACCACACATTGTTAATACTCCACCTATAACACTGTTAATACCACTAATACTCCACCTACAACCACATACTGTTAATACTCTACCTATAACACTGTTAATACGACTAATACTCCACCTAAAACCACACACTTAATAATCCACCTAAAGCACTGTTAACACCACTAATACCCCACCTAAAACCACACACTGTTAGTACTCCACTTAAAACACTGTTAATACCACTAATACTCCACCTAAAACCACATACTGTTAATATTCAACTAAAACACTGTTAATACCACTAATACTCCACCTAAAACCACACACTGTTAATACTCCACCTATAACACTGTTAATACCACTAATACTCCATCTAAAACATTGTTAACACCTGTAATACTTCACCTAAAACCACACACTGTTAAAACTCCACCTATAACACTGTTAATACCACTAATACTCCACCTACAACCACATACTGTTAATACTCCACCTATAACACTGTTAATACGACTAATACTCCACCTAAAACCACACACTTAATAATCCACCTAAAGCACTATTAATACCACTAATACCCCACCTAAAACCACACACTGTTAATACTCCATCTAAAGCACTGTTAACACCACTAATACCCCACCTAAAACCACACACTGTTAGTACTCCACTTAAAACAGTTAATACCACTAATACTCCACCTAAAACAACATACTGTTAATATTCAACTAAAACACTGTTAATACCACTGGTACTATATCTAAAACACTGTTAACACCAATAATACCACACAATGTTAATACTCCACCTAAAACAGTTAATACCACTAATACTCCACCTTAAACACTGTTAATACAACTAATACTCCACCTAAAACACTGGTAATACCACTTATACTCCACCTACACACAGTTAACATGTTTATTCCACTTATAACCACCAATTTACACACTACCTAAAAGACTGTTAACACAACGCCTCTTTCATCTAAATCACTGTTAACACAATTCATACTCCATCCAAAGTTACTGTTAACACAACTTATGCTTCACCTAAAATACTGTTAACATATCCACCTACAAACACACACTTAACTTATACTCCATCTTTAAACACATATTGTTAATTTATACTACACCTAAAATGTCAGTTACCAAAATTTATACTCTATCTAAAACAACACATTAACATATCTATAAAACCACAGACTATAATCTCCAGAGATAAATTCCAAATACATGCAAATGTATATTGAAAACAGGCCACAAAATGAGTAAATGCTGATTGTAATTGTGAATCTAAGAAGCTTTTATTCTCCGTATGTTGCATCCATTGCTCATGCATCTGTGTACACTGCTCATCGAGAGACGCCACTCACATTGCTGATGGTCTTCTGGGCCTGAGCCGTGCGAACCATCTCCTGGCTGGTCACACTGCCAGAGTACCATGTCTGCTGCTCAGAAAACTCTGACTGCTCAGACTGGAAGGCCTAGGGAATGTTTAATTGCAGATGCCACATCCTTAATGTCACTGGTCCTGGGTTTAGCTTTTCAACAATGAGATGAGATGAACAGAAGCGAGATGAACAGATCTCTCACCTGGCTGACCGTTTGACGAGCCTGTTGTAATTCTTTTGACCTCATGTCATAGTGAAAAGTGGACATGAAACGTTCACCATCCTCACGATATTTAATCTGAAACCAAGAGGGTTTTTTAACATAATTAGAGCACAGTACAAGAAAGCATAATACATTTTAAAAACATGATAATCACGTTGTTTCTATATTCAAAGTTTTAATGATGTCCACCAAAGTCTCTTTTACATGAATTTACATATATTTACTAATTTTGTATCTATTAAGACACACAAACAAGGTGATGCTGCATCCCTGGCTATGAGTGTGTGGTCAGTGATATCTTTTCATGCTGGGAAATGTTTTGTGTTCATTCAGGTCTTTCCAGGAAGTGAGGAAATTATCTGCATGATGGAGGTTTACTAAGTAACACACAGGAGCTGCTGGTGTGCAGGGAGAGGGAGAGAGAGCGTAAGCACACTGACGGACAGCAGCAGGTGGCCATCCCAGGACAGGATGAGAGAGAAATGCAGAGAAAACGAGACCGAGAGAGAGACAGACAGACAGGGGGGCAGATGGGGGGGATTGATAGAGGGAGAGAGAAAGAGAGCAACAGAGAAAGAGAGAGAGAGAGAGAGAGAGAGAGAGAGAAAAGAAACATGGGGGAAGGAAGGTCGAAAGGGCTGCTTTCCTGAGGAATAAATTTAACAGCCAAGTGCATAAAAGCAGACTAGAGAGGGGTGTCGTGTCACCGCCATAGCCCAGAAATAGATCCAAGCAAAGAGCCAGTGCCCATTCCAGACCTGTAGAGTCACCAGGGCTTCAGAGCGCTCCTAAAAACAACTTTACATCGCACACATAAGCATGCATACAAATCAACTTCAGCCACCCGGTTTGTAAAGGCTTTTCATTTCAGATCAATCTCGTAGGACACATGATGGGCATGTGGCTATGATGTACGTCATTTCAACATGGAAATGAATAGACTGCTTTGCTTTAAGGCTTAAAAGTCTAATATGAATTTGTCAGATAGAGGTCAGTCATTTTAATGTTAGCATTTAATAGTACATGTTTAGCAATCTAGTATTCAACTATTCTTTAACTAATCTTTTTATAAACTACTGTATATTCTATTTCTAGTATATTTCATAAAACCCAATCAGTGAATCAGTGAAGCCAATATCTTCATATGAATACTATACTGTGTCTACACAGTGGACACAATGGTAAGAAAGGTGAAAGTATATCTATGATGTAATTACAAACTCACCTCACTCACAGCCTCTGACTGCTTCTTGGCATTGATGTTGATAGGCGTTTCATAGACACTAGTGAAGGTGTTGTTCCTTGGATTATGGCTGAAAATGATATAAGATAAGATAACTCAGATAACTCAGTAGAAACAGAGTTAAATAGAAATTGAGTTAAAAGCTATGTGTTTGTGATTAAACCAGTGACACTTTTCAGACTACAGATGTATGTACATGTCCATGCTTTCACATAGTAAATGGTTATTTTCTGTACTATATCTGGAAAAGGCAATCCTGTACTCACACTTGACAATAGGGCCGCTTCTGATGGCTTACATAATTATTTGCAGTAAGAACCATCTTACAGACCTCACAGTGGAAGCATGCCTTATGCCAGTTCTGTTAATGAGAGAGAGAGAGAGAGAGAGAGAGAGAGAGAGAGAGAGAGAGAAAATTCGAGACCACAATGTTACATACAAAATCCAAATATACTTTTAGTGCTTAAGCCTAAATTCTCATAGATATACAGCTGAACAAACTGTAACCAAAGTAATCTTTCTTGCTCAGTGTTGATGTGATAGTGTGTTCTTACCAAAACATTTAATCTTACCAAATATCACCACTTTCATAATAGTTTTATAGTTTAGAAAAAGTTTTATTAACCGAGTTAACTACTCATATATTGTATGACTGAATAAATAAACAAACATATAAATTAATCAGTGAAACAATTAGTTGATTTAAATAAATGAACACATTTCAGGCTTTTTATACCACATATTCATGATGCATTCAGATATTACACATGGCCACTCTTACCTGACCAATGAGATTGACCTTCTCAGCTGGGTATACCACAAACCCACACCTGGCACACTTTTGAATATTCATGATTTTTTTTCTCTTAGAACAGCCACTGCAAATAAAAAAACAACAACAAAACAAGTTCTGCAAAACTTCAGTAGTTTCTTTCAGGCCACTGAGAGGAAGGGAAGGTGTCCCAGACAGTTCCCTGTTCCTACATGTGTCTCACTCTGTGAACTATGATAAACTTAGATCTTTCACAGGCTGTCTCTGCCTATTACAAGCTCTAGATGCAAACCACCACCCCCACCCCACACACCCACTAACAGCCAGTCTGATTGGCTGTCCAGCTGTCTGTTAGTTGAGAGGGGGAAAGAGAGATGCTACTGTGTTTATGTAATTGAATGCCAAGTTTACTGTTGTTCATTTAGGTTAAATTAGTAACAGTGGTCTCCAGCTTTCCCAGATGTTCTCCAAAATAGGTGAATGAAGTCATACTCATAAATCATAGCCTTATTCAGCAACTTGTAAAACTGTCCAAGACCATGCTCATGCTGGAGTTATTCATGTTGATGTGACGTCATGGACGTCATAGAAGCAGCAGGAGGCAAAGTGGGAGCGGATATGATAATGTACATACTACCTGTAGCTGAGACTGTGCTGTCTCTTTAAATTATAACTACTACCTGTAGCCGAGACTGTGCAGTGTCTTTGAATGATATCATACTACCTGGAGCCTCGAGACTGTGCTGCCTCTTTAAATGATACCGTACTACCTGTAGTCGAGACTGTGCTGTCTCTTTAAATTATAACTACTACCTGTAGCCTTGAGACTGTGCTGTCTCTTTAAATGATAACTACTACCTGTAGCCTTGAGACTGTGCTGTCTCTTTAAATAATAACTACTACCTGTAGCCTTGAGACTGGGCTGTCTCTTTAAATGATAACTACTACCTGTAGCCTCAAGACTGTGCTGTCTCTTTAAATGATACCGTACTACCTGTAGCCGAGACTGTGTAGTATCTTTAAATTATAACTACTACCTGTAACCTTGAGACTGTGCTATCTCTTTAAATTATAACTACTATTTGTAGCCTCAAAACTGTGCTGTCTCTTTAAATGATACCATACTACCTGTAGCCGAGACTGTGCAATTTCTTAAAATGATATCATACTACCTGTAGCCTCGAGACTGTGCTATCTCTTTAAATGATATCGTACTACCTGTAGCCTCGAGACTGTGCTGTCTCTTTAAATGATACCGTACTACCTGTAGCCGAGACTGTGCAGTCTCTTTAAATGATATCGTACTACATGTAGCCTTGAGACTGTGCTGTCTCTTTAAATGATATCGTACTACCTGTAGCCGAGACTGCTGTCTGTTTAAATGATACCGTACTACCTGTGAGACTGTTCTGTCTGTTTAAATTATACTGTCCTACCTGTGAGACTGTCCTGTCTCTTTAAATGATACCGTACTGCCTGTGAGACTGTCCTGTCTCTTTAAATGATACCGTACTACCTGTGAGACTGTCCTGTCTCTTTAAATGATACCGTACTACCTGTGAGACTGTCCTGTCTCTTTAAATGATACCGTACTACCTGTGAGACTGTCCTGTCTCTTTAAATGATACCGTACTACCTGTGAGACTGTCCTGTCTCTTTAAGTGATACCGTACTACCTGTGAGACTGTTCTGTCTCTTAAAATGATACCGTACTACCTGTGAGACTGTTCTGTCTCTTTAAATGATACCATACTGTGAGACTGTCCTGTCTCTTTAAGTGATACCGTACTACCTGTGAGACTGTCCTGTCTCTAAGTGATACCGTACTACCTGTGAGACTGTTCTGTCTCTGTAAGTGATACCGTACTACCTGTGAGACTGTCCTGTCTCTTTAAGTGATACCGTGCTACCTGTGAGACTGTCCTCTCTTTAAGTGATACCGTACTACCTGTGAGACTGTCCTGTCTCTTTAAGTGATACCGTGCTAGCCGTCAGAGTCCGCGCGTATAGGGTCTGCACGAGAATGAAAGTTAACAAACGAAGGAAGTTCATATTTTAGTACGCCTTAAAATACTTGTCTTTATTTCTCCTTACAGAGTTAGTGTGGTAACATTTTAGACAGCTATCTATCTATCTCAAACTAGCATTAACAAGTAGCAAGTCTTCACGGATCATTGTGTGACAAATAAGTAAGTTACTTTCGTTCGTTTAACAAACTTATCGTTTAGTCATACGTAACTTAGCAAGGTTAGCTATGCTAACAATACAGCAAACGTTAACGAACTAAATAACGAACTAAACTATACGGCCAGTATACAGTACAGATATACAGCTTAGCTAACCATAGCCTAACCTAAATAAGTAAACATAGCTGTCTACCACTATATACTTAGTTATGGTTCTAGTTATGGAAGAATAGACTGGTTATATTTAGCTGTCTGGCCCTTCATTCATTCATGAATGTGATGAACAGTTGTGTTATCTGGTTAACTGGGTGATCAGCTGAACTGAGGTGTGGTTCAACCGTCTTAACTAGTGCTGAACGACCTTTTCTTCTAGTTGTGAAATAGCTGTGTGATTCTGGGCCACAAAAATACAAAGTCATGCACCAAAAGTGAAAGTGTTGACCTAACCGAAAGCTGTTGTTCATGTCCGGACACGACTGAAAAACGCTAAACGTAATGAATGCACCTTTAGTTTTACAGATACGTGAAGACCATTGTATATTCTTGTATATTGTACTTGAACTGATGGCTGACCTGCCCTGTACTGCAGTACCATGGAAGAGGAGGTGTTGTGTGCCAGCACAGATGTGGCAGTAGGTGTGTTGGAGGATGAGGATGAAGAAGGTGTGTTGGAGGATGAGGATGTGACTGATGCCAAACCTGATCGGAGAGGAAGATTCCTTATTTTTGGACGGTGAGTAACATTCTGTGGAGAAAAGGTGAACCAACTGTATTCCTTTCTTTTTTTTATACATTATTTTAGCCACACATTGCTGTGGGTATAGCCACTAAAGCATCGTTAAATAGTAAATTGCTGTGGGTATAGCCACTAAAGCATCGTTAAATAGTAATTGATATTATTTCAACACAGTGATGATTTTCAGAAACTAGAAAAGCCGCTAGTAGTTAGTGTGGTTGCTGGAGATGACTTTCTTCAATCTCTCTTGGCCAACAGATGGCACCAGAGTCATTGTAGTTAGAATAGACTGTATACAAACAATCTATGGTGTTTAGCCACCCAAAATCTCTTCTTACGTTATGTATACAAATAAGGCAATGACAATAAAACATTACATTTTCAGCTTTGTTTAGATTGAATTCAAATGTATAACTGCTCAGATTTAATGCTTAATTCATTTAGATTTTTGAAAATAATATAAAATTTATATCTTCTCACCCATGGCACTTTGTTCATAAAAAGTAAAAAATAATCCCAAGTTTATTAGGTGGGATAAATGAAACATGCTTAGGTATACAACCCAGACAACTGCCATCCTATGATTAATACTATGGTGTTAGTGTTGGTTTCCATGGCTCTGTGTGGACGAGCTAGTCTGTAGGTCTGAGTTGAATTGTCCCCGTCAACAGAGGGTCAGTGACGTCTGAAACAACCTCACCAGAGTGGTTGAATAGGGCTTTAGAAAGCTCCGGGGGCAGCGGTTGAGCTGCTGACTCAGGGAAGGTTCACTGACCCTGGCCACCACAGCCACCACTGCACTCATTGTAGAGTATAGAACATGTTTGGATCCTAACGCACACCTCACCACACATCAATCTACCCAGAGAGGTCACTTTTTGACAGGATCGGCAGAGCTAGAGAGAGAAGCGACGCATGTCAATGCAGTGTGGCATAGAGGTCAATGAGGAGTCCAGGTAGGACAGCACTTGACTCGTCTGAGGACTAGCTACTGGTACAAAGGGCTGTAGAAGACGTGGTGGACTGGCAACCTCTTGCTTCAGTTTGCATAGCATTTGTATGTAACAGTACAGGTTTGTTTGTGTGTGTGTTTGTGTAAGACCACGTAAGAGTCTATTGTTGTAGAGGCACTGCACCATGACTGGGTTCTTCTGGAATACATTTTGTGTGCTCATCAACCACTGTGACCTACCAGTCTGGATTAAACCTGGTGAAATTTGTTCCTCAGGAAAGTAAAAAAATGAATATCCAATTTGGCAATGTACTGAATTTTTTTACTCTTAATGTGAAGTCAAAAACTACAAAAAAGAAAAGACCGCAGGTTATATTTGCTTATATTTCTGGTCATATATTTGATTCTGCTTTGTTTGTCAGCTTCATTGTGCTGTAAGCCCTTTAGCTGTTGTTTTTAATGTTTGTTGCTAAGTTACAATAATAATGCTTGTGCAGTTTGTCTTCTGTTCTTGCACTTTCTAGAAGTTGCTCTAGAAGTTTGTTGTGAATTGGGTTAATGAGGAGTTGTATCACAGAAATACCTTTTTCCATATGTTCAGATATTTTCAGCATAATATCAGTCTGAATCTGTATACATTTTTCATGGAAAGGTGTTGTTCCCTTTTTCTAATACATCCTTGTAACATGACATGCGTGTTAAATAAAGTTTTAGCCATGTTTTAAATATATATAAATACACATACATACATACATACATACATACACTTTAGGTGTCGACAGTCAGCTTTAAGGTGTACAGCATTAATCTAGTTTTATGTGTTTTTTGTGTGTATTTAATACACAAATATACTTTTATGCTGTATTCAAGGCATGTTGTTGTTTTTTTTTGTTCTTAGTAAGAAGCCTCAGAATGTCGGTAAGGAGGAAAAGCACGGTGACCCTGAAATCCATTACAGGATCACGTCACCAGCATTCCAGTATAAGATGAACCATAAACAAGTGGGCAAGTGCGTCATCGTCAACAACAAGAATTTTGATGAAAGAACAGGTAGAACACCTTTAGAAAACCTGCCTGCATTTTAAAGATGACAAGAACCTATGTGTTCATTATCAATATGATCTGGTATTTCATTATTGTTGTAGAAGTAGAACCATGTTGTTACAAAGAATTATAAGGTTAAGAATTATGAGAGTAAGACATCTGTTAGTTTTTATTGAAAGGATGAAAATCTTGCGTAGTGTCTGTTTATAATATTTGGTAAAGGTGTAGGTTTTAGATATAGCTTTTCCTTTGCCCATATAAGGAATGAACGTACGCAACGGCACGGACCGTGATGCAGCAGAGCTGTACAGTTCCTTCAGAAAACTGGGTTTCGAGGTTTCCATTTACAACGACCTGACCTGTCTGAATATGATGCGATTGATGGAACAAGGTAAGTTGCACAAATAGAAAATAAGTATACACACCATTACTGTGTTATGAGAGAGTTTGCATGCCTGCAGACGTACATCACAGTTGCACTACTAAGAGTTAACCACTGGTTGCGTCATTACAGCGCTTTAAAATCCATTGTGCATTTTGTGTGCTGGTTCATAGGAATAAAAGGCCTTGAACTAAACTGAGGAGAACACATTATTCTTTTCATCCTCTTTCATTTGCATGCACACATAGGGATAAACGCAGAAAATATGACACCGGTTGCAATGTTTACATTGTAAACAATGTAAATGTAAATTATTGACAATACAGTGTTAAAGAAATTGTAATGGGTTTATATGCAGTGTCATAAAGTGAAGGCCCTGTGTAGTCCATGGGGTGGGGCAGTGGGTTTCTCTTCTACAGTGGGTAACTTCATCATCCAGGGTCCAGTAGTACTGTTGACTCATAGACATGCAGTGGGAATGCGGAGAAAAGTGTTGTTGGGGTGAACCTGGAGGGTGTCTGAAGTGCTCTCACTCTCTGTCGTGTTTTGTACGTGTCAGTTTCGGACGAGGATCACAGTGACCGGTCCTGTTTCGCTTGCGTCCTCCTGAGCCACGGAGACGAGGGACAGATCTACGGGACAGACGGGGTGATGCCCATCAAGAACGTGACCTCGCTCTTCAGAGGAGACATGTGCACCAGCCTGGTGGGGAAGCCCAAGCTCTTCTTCATCCAGGTAAGAGATGATCACCCTGAGAGAGAGGAGCACTCGCGTGAGATTGTGTCTGCCCGCCTCGCATCGTTCTTGTGTGTTCACACGCTTTATTTACTTACCCAGCCCGCTTTCTCTTACACACCTGTTGAGGATATTAATGCGTTGATGTAACAGGCTTGTCGAGGCTCCGAGTTTGATGACGGCATTCAGACTGACTCAGGACCATCAAATGACACGATGGAGACCGATGCAAGTCCCAAGCAGAAGATCCCAGTGGAGGCAGACTTTTTGTTTGCATACTCTACTGTTCCAGGTAAAGTGTGGTCTTATTTGAAAATAAGATGTCCTGTGACAAGGGCAAATCTTAAGAAATCAGCTGTTTTAAACCCCATGTCTGCATGTCTTTGCCTTGCAGGTTACTACTCATGGCGGAACCCGGGCCGGGGTTCGTGGTTCATCCAGGCCCTCTGTAGCATCCTAAATGAGTGTGGCAGGAAACTGGAGATCATGCAGATTCTTACACGAGTCAACCACATGGTGGCAACCAGCTTTGAGTCCTGGTCTGATGACCCACGCTATAGTCAGAAAAAGCAGATCTCCTGTGTGGTTTCTATGCTGACCAAAGAGCTTTATTTCAAATAATGTCAAATGATTTCTGACATTTTTACTATCTTCATTAGTATCTTTACAACCTTATTACGGCCACATTCTTTCAACTTTTATATGTGTGCGTGTGTGAACACATACACACGCCACACACACACTTTTGCAGAGCCAGTGCAAGTGGTGGACTGAACAACATGATTTCAAGGATATTCAGGGACGATCCAGACACAGCTGTAAACGATTTTCTTAGTATGTAACAGACGTTCTTTTCTTATATCATGCTGCATACTTAGAACATTCTTTAGATAAGTACTTATTTGGGGGGGGGGGGGTGTTTTGTAGTAGAACTTAATGTTTGTGTTCGTGCTTAAACTTTGCCTTTTTCAGTTATTCCTTATCAGTTTATCCACTGGCAGTGTAACATGTCCATGTAATTTTACCATCTTGAAAGGTTTCCTGCCGTTTTAGGTAAGGAATTTGAGGAAGAAGGAGCACTTCAGTATTTTTAGATATTTCCTCATTTTCTTTTGCCTTTTTTGACACTTGAGTATGAAATTGTAAAATTTTATGATAGGTTAATTACAATGTAACTATTATAATGGGACATAGGAGTACATTCAGTTTTGGAGCAGTAAAGAATTTGCAGGAATCTTAATTTTAAACAGTGCCCTTTTTGATACTAGTGAAACCCAATAAGCGTGTAGAGACTGGGGTTAAACAGTAAATCACATTTTTTATTAGTTTATGCACTTTTTTATTTCTGCCCTTTGTTTCTCCACCCATCAAGGATGCCCCTTCTGGTTTGAGGTGGATTCAAGAGACCAGTTCTATTGGGCTATAATTTTATCCAACCAACTTTCTTAACAATTATTTTGCTGATCAAATACTAATCTGAAAAATGCCAGACCTTCCAAAGTTTGGGAAAGTGCCTTGTAGCTTTGCACTACAGCTGTGTAATCTGATAGCCATGCATTACCAGTCCAGAGTTGGACATCAAATGAGTTTGGACTGACATAGTCGATAAAGTTGATTCTAAAAACTTTATTAATTATTGTTTGTAACTGCTGGACTATCTCTTCATTCCTCATAAATGTGTATCCATAAATGCTGTATCTAGGGTTCCTTTTAAGGGACACACTAGTGGCTGCAACTTTGTCATTTAATGCTCCCATTAATATTTTGATTTTTATCCATTTATGATCTCCAAAGCCATGTATTACTGTTTCATGTTTATCCATTCATCATCTGTCAGTTGCATCTATTCCTATTTCTAAATTGCTGTGCAGTTGTGATGATATGCTGCAGTTCTCCGACAGTCTTCAGACCAGCTGAGTTAGGCTTCCAGTCCACTTTATAACTTTCATTTCTTCATAGAGCACTTCATTTCTGCTTATTTGGCCATTCATCTTGTTTACCGATATCAGTAATGCACTGCAGATAGTATTGTCATGTAACAAGTTTGTGATTGGAAATAATAGATCACAAATCTGCTACTGGGAAAAAAATTTTGGCTTGAATTTTGTTGAAATTGCTTCATATTAGAAATGCCTTTGTAAACCTTACATTGTATTAAAACACAATTATATCTATGTGTGCTCTGTAATTATTTTATCAGCATATTATACTTCATTCACATATTGCTCAAACACGGCAGTTTTGTAATGAGTTTATTTGGTGCTGATGTTCATGGTGTTTAATCTGCTCTGGTCTCCAGTCATAGAACAGGAGCAGATCTGGAGGCGTCACAGATCCGCAGTGATCTCCTGTTGGTCCCGTGGTTGTCATGGCCTGGACAGATGGCCAGGTGAAGTTCATCAGTGAACATACCTGCACAAAAACTGTACAGCGGGGTCATGGTGTCAGCCCCCAGGAAGCACACCAGACCCCTGTAAAAGCTGGTGAAGACCCCAATGCGCTCAAAGCTCCTCCCACTTACATGGGATAGGCCATGGGGCACCCCATTGTGCCATGCTGTATAATCACCATTGAAGAACTCCACACACCAGGACTCAGGCCCACGGCCCAGCCAGCAGTCTTCCTCGTTACCCTTCCTGGGGATGCTGGGATAGGTGAGCCCCAGTTCCCAGTACGTTTTCCCACTGACCTGCACCTCCCAGTAGTTGCGTCCTTCTTTGAAACCCTCTTGGCTTATCACGTTTAGAGTGGTGTCAAAGCGGGAGGGGTTCTCCGAAACTTCCTGCCAGGTGTCTGTGTATGTGGCACTGTCTCCAGCAGGAGAAATTATGAGCTTTGGGTGAGCAGAATCAGGGTTCAAAACCACTTTCTGAGCATCTGAGGGTGGGAGACCAGGCAGCTTGTCATTACTGTGTACATAAAAAAACTCGATTATAGCTGTAAAGTGTAAAGATGGGTTAGTAGATTATAGCTGTAAAGTGTAAAGATGGGTTAGTAGATTATAGCTGTAAAGTGTAAAGATGGGTTAGTATTCATGATAGGCTTACAGGTCTGGAAGAGTTTTTTGGTAATGGGGACTTGCGAGCGGATGAACAGCAGTAGGTTCATGGTTAAGCTGAGTAGCTGCTCATTCTTGAACTCATCCATCTGGACAAGTTCTGGATCTGTACTCTTCAGAGTCTCCATGATCCTGCCAGTGTAAGGGGAGAGGGGAAGAAAGACAGAAGTGACCAAGGGCTACTGAGTTCAAATTATACATTTCCAATAATCAACATTCTTGTCCAGGGAGACTTGCATGTGTCATAACTTTGTGTGCTCCTAGAGAACTGGACTCAAGGCTCTTCGTGTTGCAAGCATCTTGTTCTACCTGTTCTACCAGGTGAGCTACAGGATCTCAACTGAAGCAGATCGCACCAAGCCTTCCTTTTTGTCCACCAAGTCTCTTAAGATGTCTGATTTAACTGAAGCAGGGATCTTTATTAACGTCAATCCTAACTTCATATTCTCACGTAATTCGGTTGTGTGTCTCACTGTGAGGTGATTTATTTTAAAAGTTAAGCAAAGTTAAGGCCAACCATAACAAATTTCTGGGAATGTGTTGTATGAATGATATTGAAATTCATTGCTGTTCAAATTCAATCTGACCCATGCCTCTCTCTGTTAAGTGATAACACTTATTTCCAGTTTACTGTACCTTTGCGGGGTGTGCAGCTCTGAAAATATTATTGGTTCAAATCGAACATTAATCTAGAGTGCTGAATTAAATCGATCGTTACAGACTAATGGGACGGAGGTTGGAGAGTAGAGTGGAGAAGGGTGTGGTTCCAGCATTTTCACACCTCCTTATTTCATACCACTATATTTCTTGAAGAAAGCACTTCCAGATTAAATAAAGAAAGAATGTCCAATAATGAGGCAACTAAGAATAGCTGTATTACTGATGCTTCTGTGAAAACTTAGTCACACACCACATACCCTTTTAAATGGTCTTTGTAGAATGAATACATTCTGTTATATTTTATGTGATATGTACTAATTGTATATTGTTTCTGATTAAATGCCAATAAAAATCTAAGTAAAAAAGGCTAAAAAATCTACATCAGCAACCCAGCTTGTACGTACCTCTCTTCTGTTTCTGAAACCTGCACGGAAAAAGACAACTGAGTGTACGATTGGCTGAATAGTAGCATGTAGCATGAGTAGCCATTAAAAACCAAAGAGTCACATTTTAATAAAACAGAGCAATATGAGTAACGATCCTGCCCTTTCAGGATTTACTGGTACCTGGTCATAGTTGACTTGCTTGTCCAGCTGGATGGAGATCTCAGTCAACTGCTGGTCCAGGTCCTGAGATAAATGGTAGCAGCTCTTTATGTTCTCATCGATGTTCCTCTCCATAGCCTCTTCTTCCATGTCTAATTGTCCTAGTGTGATTCTTAGATCTTCGTCTAACACTCGTTTAATGTCATCATACTTCGTCTTTATCGTTTCTTTCAGTGCTGCTGTCTTTTTCTGGAAGCAAGGGTATACCCAAAACATTGAAACCATATAGCAGAGTTACTGAACACAAAACATTGAAACCATATAGCAGAGTTACTGAACACAAAACATTGTTTTTCAAAAGTTAGGACAGATTTTATGACTTACCCTCAAGTCCATTTTCTTTGCTGACAGTTTTTTCATTCGGTAAGCAAGAATGTTTAGGTGCTTTTTAAGGTTCCCTTGTTGTTTTATAGGTGTTTCCTAAATGTGACATATTAACAGAAACAAGGAGTTACAATTGTTCACTCGGTGTAGGAGATTTTGACCTGAATCACAGCTGAGCGGTTGTGCTCACCTCACATGGCGCCATCATGACTGCACTAGCTCTTAATGTCAGCGTTCCACTCACGTGGCCTCTTCTTGTCTCCACTGCACCAGTGAAGGACTCAGGCCTATATATTGCACCGCTGAGATGCCAACGTTGGAACGTGTGATGTCTGTCATGGCACCTGCTGACCCCGCGCCCTGGGAAGCATTCATGTTGTGCCATGGAGGTCCATAAATGAGGTCAGGAGGCACAGACCCAGATGCACCTCCTTATATCTGTGGAGAGAAGGAGCTGCAGTGAACCCGTGTTGTGGTATGACACTGGTGTGTCCACATCAGAGGTCACCAGCCAAACAGAGCTCTATTTATATCTGCCACTCGTCTTAACAGCCCCACATGTGCAGGCACACATGAGAACAAATGCCATGGTTTGTTAAGTGAAGACGGTAACTGGAGTGCTGTCAGAAAGAATTTGGACAGCAACTTCTTTTATTATGTTGGCTCTGTACTTCAGCACGTTGGCTTTAAAGACACTGAGGCTAAAGTGACTAAATGTCAGCCCTCATTTGAGGGTATTTATATCTGTACATGGTGATTCACAGAAGAACACTCCTGTTTAGATCCTTGTTTTCAAGGAACTACATCTAATTGGGCAAATAATGTAAGCCTGGGTATATGTTTAGTAGCTTGTAAACCCTTTGAAGCTGATGACTAAAGCGTACCTGCGGAAGACACAAACACACACTGGGCATTGGCCTCATCAGCGTTAAGCCAGACCTGTAAAGTGCTTTTCGGCCACTGCACATTTCAACACCAATATTACCAATGAAACCAAACGAATTCAAATGGTAGCATACCACACTACCATGCTTCACCGATAAGGATGTGGATAAAGAGCTGCTTTCTTTAACAGTGCTTTCCTCATTCCATCACTTGGACTGGGCGATCTTTATCTTATCTGCAACTTTATGCAGTTGCCATGGTGATTTTTTTTGGCCTCCTCATTATGAATTGAGGCCACCGTACAGGAAACGCCAGCTAACCCAAACAGAATTGAGCGGGTAGTCTATTTCCTGATGCTCTCCAAAAATGGGGATTCTTTTACTAAGTCACGGATGCTAAGGATTCTGACCCTAACCATAGATCTTTTATGATCCAGTGTAGGTTTAAATCCCCCTAAATTATTAAAGCTAACATTATACATTTTAACCTCATAGTGTGTGTTGGTTTCAAATCCAGAGTGCCGTTGAATGCCAAAACATTCAAAATTCTTTCACATGCATGAACGTTTGTTTGAGTGTGTGCGTCGCACTCCCTTTTGAATACTGCGTTTACCAGTTTGTCAGTCAACAGCTTTGGAGTGGAAAATAGGCCATGGCCCTGAACCTGTGGGCTCTGCAGCAGGGCCCGGCCCGAAGGCAGGAATGCTGAATGTGAGGAGCGCCAGCACAGTGACGGGCGAGAGGCCACCTACAGGTGCCCCTCAACCCCACCCCCACCCCCTAAGAGAGGACACACTGAACGCCAGCTGGCATGGTGCGATCGGCATCCAGGCAGGGCTGGGTGTAGAGGGGGGGCTGCCCACGTGGGCTGGGCCTGCAGCTTTACTACCACAGAGCTGACTCTTGACATCTATAAAAAATGGGTGGAAATGAGTGCAGATGTTTGCAAAGCTGAACAGGTGTGTAGAGCGGTGCTGGACGTCCTCTGCCTGCTGGACGTCCTCTCTGTGCTGGATGTCCTCTCTGTGCCGGACGTCCTCTCCGCAGACGCACAATCCTGTGTGAGCAGAACGTCAGAGATGCAGCTCTGTAAAATCTCACAATTTAATGTGCTTAAAGAATTATGTTATTCTTCTGTTATTCTTATTTCTACAATACTAAAATGAGCAGTATTGTATACAATATATGTACTGTAAGATGACCTAAATTAACAGGACTCGTAAGGTAATGCTGTCTAAGGTGTGGGGGTTTCCGCTGAGCTCTGAGTGCATGAACACATCGGTCCTGGAGAAGCACTTGAACTCAACTATTACCAGCCAAACCTCTTCTGACATCACCATTCAGGCTTTCCACATATCCTCATACCACTTCCTCATCCTTGTCTTGCGTGTTGTCAGTAGTGTTGGACTCCTGCAGCAGGTACAGTAGCATACTCAGAATGAGTTTATGTTTCTTCTGATAAACAGCAGAATAGTTAATGGTATTTTGGGGAAGTGGTGGAGCCTTAGCACCACATCACTTCCTAACAGAAATTAGAACCGAGGCATTGTGGTGACTCTGCACAGTAAGTTGACTACGTGTACACAGGTGTGCAAATCATGCTTGCATTAAATATACTGAACTTTGTGGTTTAGTAATACTGCTAATGAATTTAAGTGATTAAACTTCTTTATGTTTACAATCATAATGATATCTGTTGTTCAGGTCAGGAAACACTGCTTGACCAATAAATGTCGTTGACATTTTGATTTGGTGTCGCATGATTCATTCCTTCACTATGGTGTTATGGCATCGGTTTTATTTGTGTTGTTGATATCGCTTTGCAGCCGTCCACGTACACACAGCTCTCAACAGTTCAGCAGAGCTGCCAAATGGCCAAATGTAAGTTTAAAAGGATAATAGGGCAAATAGAGGTTCTTAGGCTCCATAACACTTTTAAGTGCCAAAATGTGAACACGATGCATGAAAAACAGCACTGGTAAATACAGTATATGTGCTGCACTGTAGGCGACAGTATTGTGGTCGACACAAGTGGAAAGTGGGAGGAGTTATGTGCTGGTTACCTTTACAAGTCTCCACCTGCAAGACATTACAAGTCCCAGGTAAATGTCATTTTTAAAAAAGTCTCCATTGTTGGGACTTATTTCTTCAGCTTTCTAAATGGCCCCTTCTTGTCCTGATGTGCTCACTTCGCAGAAGTCGTGGAAGAGGAGGTTTTTCCTTCTGTTCAAGACCAGTGAAGCCACGTGCTGGCTAAAATATTTTGCGGATGAAGAAATGAAGAGGAGTGAAGCTCTGGGAACCATAGACCTGTCTCAGTATGTGTACCTGCTCTCCTTACTCGTCTGACAGACGCTGAAAGTGTCGTTACTGTGCTGACCGCTGCTGTCTCCTAGAGTCTCCCTAATGTGTCTGTGCCCTGAGACACACTCCATGTGGAAATGGATTCACGCAAACTTCCGGTGCTCTCCGTCCTGTGTGCTTTTCATGAAAGTGGTGGACAGAGAATATTTTCTCATTGCAGAAAGCAGGTGTGATCTTAAGAACTTATGATTGTGTATATTTGCATTATAAATTGCATTTACCCTTAATGGCTCACTGGAAATATCCAAAATGTCTCTTGGCCAAAATTGGAAGGTCAGGGGTTTTGTGCTTCATACTTTCTCACTCCTGTGATGCAGAATGAAAACTTTAAGTGAACCAAACCGTGAAAGATATGTTGATAACCAGGAGGATGATTAGGTATTCCTCCATTTAACCAGTACAAAAGCACACATGCCATGTAAAGACTCAGTATTCACCAAAACAAAGTAGAGAAATGAAATATATGAGTGAGATACCCTTATCTGAACAAAACGAGAAATTCATTTATATGAACTATACATAGAAGTATTTGCTTTTAAATTTCTACGGCAATAATTACTTAATATTATATCACACACATACAGTAAAATGCACCACAAATTAATTAAGACCAGTGAATAAATGTTTTAAATGTTATATTGTTTGAATGAACAATTTGTTCAGTTTCCTCTCACAATGGTCACAATGGCTTTTTTTTGTCATTTTTCTGCCCTTTCTTCAGCTGTGACACAGACAGGTGGTTCAGAGCTTTATTTGATGCTCTGAATAGTCGTCCACACAGGCTGCTTGAAAAGGTGAAAACATAAATGTATAGTGTGCAATACTGTCGAAGGAGTTTACAATGTTCAGGTTCACCAGCTTGTTGTGTCTCTGGTTGTTCAGGAATTTGGAGGAATTAGAGATATAGGAGCACCTCCATGTTCATTAGACACAAACCAGGTGTGTTTACTCTTTGTTAGCAAAACAATGCTCAGCATAGAAGCCACTGTGCAGTGTGACGTGGCATCATGGAACATCATGATGTTGTTGAACTGTTGTAGAGAGTTGAATGGAAACACACAGAGGAAGAGTCCATCTATGCCTGGCCAAGAAGCACACAGAGAAGACAAAATATGGACAAAGACCACATGGACAAGTACAAGGTTATGCATTTGCAGTAATGCATTGTAAATAATATAAATAAATATATAAATGATATATATTCCATATGTTTCTATATATGGAACGTTATATATTCCATATGGAAACAGGTGTGTGTGTGTGTGTCTAGGAAGAATTCATTATTCATTAATTCATTCATTTCTATAACTATTTGAATAATTACTTTTCTGTCTGTATTTTCTTTTACTTTTTAATTAAGGTACAATGAAAACAAGCTAAAAAGGAATCCCAGACGATACATTTGTGCGTATAACCCATATGTGCGTATATGCATATAACACACACACAAGCACAGAGCAGTTATAAAGAAGATGAAATTTGTGAATACACAAACAAGTTATTGTGCTATGTGTCTAGGAAGAATTCATTATTCATTCATTCAATCATTTTTATAACTATTTGAATAATTACTTTTCTGTCTGTATTTTCTTTTCCTTTTTAATTAAGGTACAATGAAAACAAGCTAAAAAGGAATCCCAGACGATACATATGTGCGTATAACACATATGTGCGTATATGCATATAACACACACACAAGCACAGAGCAGTTATAAAGAAGATGAAGTTTGTGAACACACAAACAATGCACTGAACACACGTCTAATACATGTAAATTAATGGTTGATTAAAGGTCCCCCAGTCTTTTTCATTGGGTGGTCATATCTTCCAACACCACTTGGGAGTGGAACTTGGGACTTGTCCACAAAATGTTCGTCATTATGAGAGCTTGTTTTTTATTAGAAATGTAATGCTGGTAATCAACTGTGAATGATCAGAATTATTTATATAAAAACTCATTTTTTATGAGTCAGCTTGACTGTATCTGAATTTCTGTATAAATATATGAACTGTTATTGGGTTTTGTGGTATGATGTTATAATTTTATTTCCCTGAGTGTGCTTCATGCATGCACACACACTTTGTTGTGTATATTAAATTTGTCATTCTACAAAAATCAACAGTGTATAGTCATTTGAATGACCTCTTTAAAGAGACATATTTATTGGGTTTGTGGTTTTGGATGCCAAGCTCTGAAATGTTTATTAATGCAAAATGCAAATCAGGACTCCATCAAATAGAAAGATCAACATTAGTAGAACACCACGCCTCGCACAGGGAATGCTACTTATAGGAAAAGAGAGTCCGTTTTAAAAAAACTCTCAAAATATTAATCCCGGCAGGGATGGTACTGTGAAATGGTGTGATAGTCATGGAAGGGAAAGGCAATGAATACTTGGACTCCAGCCCAGTATCTGCCGGAGTTAGAATGCACAACATTACAATGCATCGAAACAAATAAATACATTAATGATATAAACTATGAGGACCATGCAAACGTATGATAACTAGAGAAAAAATTAGTTTAACTATATCATGTACGGTATGGAAAAAACATTTGCATTAAATGTTGAGACAACAAGACATTTAGGAAACAGTGAAAGTATGCTAGAAAACATGGTACTTTTCCAATCCGATACTGAAATCCCCAATGAATGCCCTGTGGTTGCATCAGACCGAGTTCCGAATGGGCTTGGCGGACTCGACACTCCTCCTTATTTCTTACTGGCAGGAGGAAGTCATTCCTTGGATTGTTCTGTAATTTAATACAAAAACATTTAAGACAGTGATTCAATGCAACTCACGTTTGGAAAAGGAAAACACATTTATACCTGTGTTGACAAATCAATCAGAGCGGTGAGTTACAAGATTAAAACAACCCTGTCTTAGTTTACTAATTTATTAGCCCTTTTATATTTCAAAATGTCAATATTCAGTATGTGCTGTGAGTTCTTCAGTAACAACTCATCTAAAACACAACGGTTGTAGTTACAACAGTGGAATGAGAGTTGGGACCCTCTGGCAGGACTGTAGCCACTTAACAGAGCAAAACAGAGAAAAAGTTCATGCACATTTAAAGTGTGCAGAGGACATCTACTGTAAAATAGGTCACTAAATCTCAGTGGTTTGTTGGAAAATCATTGCATAGATGTAAGAGGAGAATCTTCATTATGTATTACTCTAGTTATTCTTCCTCAAGCCTATAAGTTTTAGACTCATTTCCAGATATGTTTTTGCCTCACACACAGATATTAGAGACAGAATTTTGACCAAAGGGCTTGGCGTTTTTCCAGAACCAATAAAAAAACCAAAACAACCCCCACGCCCTAATGATGTCACATGGTGACAAAAGGCCAAGCACTGCTCAGTTCCCACAGCCTGATGAACACAGTCAGACACGCAGGACCTGCACCTCTCACGTCAGGTAATCCATGCGAGAGCATATGCTAAATACAAACGTGCCTCATTTGCATTTGTGAATATATTATGCGCGATTATCACTGGGTCTTTTGAGACCATGTAGTGTTTCTACGTTTGCTGAGAAGAGGGAGCTTGCTCATGCGGTGGTGTTAATTGCACACGTTACTTTGTGCGGTAGCTGGATGTGTGTGTGTTGTACAGCAGAAGGGCTCTCGTTCTTCTTCTCAGTGTGGTCCTCAAAGCGCAGATCTTCGCAGGTGCAGCCATGGCACCTGGGTTGCTGTCTTCTCTGTGTTTTCAAACATTCAGGATATTCGTGCTTCACGGCTAATTAAAACCTTCATGGCTAAATAAAAATCAACAAAAGGCAGAAAGGTTTCATTTCTTTAATTGACCTGGAACGACTTCCAGTGAATTTGCACAATTAGTTTACAACAGTCAGCTGCCTGCATATTTGATCTGCTACAATTTCTCAAATGTCTATGAGCAGTGAAATAACAGCAGTGATGTGTTTTTTCAGCACAGGCTTCACAATATCCAAATGTTTGGCCGGAGGAATTCAGGTACGTCTGACAGCTTTGAGAACAGCAGAGACGCATCACAGTACTTTCCCATGGAGAAAAATCCTGGGCATTTGCTCAGGGTGTTTACTTCACACCAGAGTTTCATCTGCTTAGGAGGGAGGAAAAAACAAACAAATGTGATTATTTTCTTGCTCTAGATGTTCAAAATGCAAAGTTTTACAGACCACCAGTGACGGTGGATGAGGTGCGGTCTGGTTACCTCTTCAAGTCCCCCCCATCATACATCCTGTCCAAATCCTTGGTACGGCAACAATTAATAGATATATTAATTATGAAGACATCTGCATTTGAGGACTTTTGTGACATGAAATCTTGATTTTCTCTGCTACTACAGAAATCTTGGAAGCGGAGGTACTTTGTGCTCAGTAAGGCTGGTGGAAACAACTATGAGCTGAAATACTTCAAGGATGAAACTAAGAAAGACAAAATTGTGGGAGAAATCAACTTATATGAGTACGTGCACAATCTCCACACTCTGGTTAGAACTGTTTGTTCTTAAGATCTAATACCATGAAACTGGAACTTTCCACTGAGACAGGTCATCACATTATTTGATCAATGGTTTACTTATACCTTTGTGTACTCTGCTTCATAATTCATGGTTTTGCTAAAACATCATTTTCTAGGATCTCCTTACTTTTCCTGCACCCAGAAACACACCCTTCTTGGGAATGGATCCACAGGAACCTCAAGTGCTCTCCATCCTGTGTTTTGTACCTCAGAGTTCCAGACAGAGACTATTTCCTCATTGGAGAAAACAGGTTAGTCATGGTATTTGGCAAAAGCCCTCATGAAAGTTTTCCTTTATCTGGAGTTGATGAAATTATATAACCATGCAGCTCAAATCTTTTGCATTTACACTAACCTCTGTGCATTTAGACAGTGTTCTTTAACATACACCCAAACACTTGATTAACTGATATTAGCATATCAGTTGTTATCATAATATCATAATTAGCATAAAATAAAGTCAGCTGCCATGTTTCACTGAGCTAAAAGAAAAGAATCTCTCCTTTCTGCAGGCAACAGCAGCAATGTGTCATTTTGCTTGTTTGTCTTGTTTTCAGTGGTGAAATGGACAGCTGGTTTAAAGCCATATTTGAAGCCCTGAATTCATGCTCATCGCCCCGGGTCACCCTGGAGGTAATGTCACTGTGTAGACAAATAACCTAGCAGTTCAAAATCATCTGCTTGTTCATGCAATAAGATGAAATCTGTACGCTCAAATGAAATGGTTCACTTTTCATAGGAAAACAAAAAACCAAGGTCAGCATCTGAGCCAACACACGTTCAAAAATTTGGAGGAAACCCAAAAGTGAGTTATTAGCATTGGACAACCAGATATTAGTGCAGTCTGATCTGCCATCTTACAGCCAGCTCTTAGCGTGAGTCCTAAAGACATGGCATGTTTCTCATCTGCAGGAAACAGATGATCACAGCCCATCATCATCCATAGCTAGGCGATCTGCTCCAGAGTCCTTCAACATCCTGTACTCGCACTATGATTATCCCAGGAGCTACAAAGCAGCAGCATTACCAGTAGGTTATACTTCAAACACACACGCAACCACAAACTATCACCAATGATACTAACTTTAAAAAATCATGCATTCCAAAATAAACCACAAACGTCATCCCAGAACTCTCCGAAAAGTGAAGATGAGGATGACGAGGAGGAAGAGCAGATGGACGTGAAAGAAGTGAAGAAGGATATAAGTGAAGAGACAGACTCCAGCTGCTACATGGACATGGGAAAAGTGTAAGCTTGTCATGGCTGCAGTACACCAATCACCATCCATGTTATGAATATTTATTTATTCATTTGCATTAGACATATTGAGTTAAAAATAATTATTTGCATTACTCCTCAAAATGTCAGTGAGGAGTCAAGGGACTAATCAATGCAAAATAGATTCTTCATTTGTTAATTGCTTATGTGCAGGATGGAGATTGCAAGAGGAACTCCCAACGAAGGTGACGCGCGCCTTTACACAGAGTGAGTAAACCCCGCACACTCCAGTTTCACAAGTTTTCTGTGTTGTTCTTTTTTTAGATACATACCACCACTCATAATATTTACATCAGTAAATATTTAAAATATTTATTTAATCTAACAAAAAGATAAGATTTCTTTTAAGCTAAAGGAATAAGTATGGCGACACAATATTGTGCATTGCAAAAGCCCATCAAATACATGATAGATGTTAACCGTGATAAGTCTCTGAAAAGAGACAGCTGTAATGGTGGAATACTGTCTTATAAATTGTGTAAAATCTTGAGGTAAAAACAGAGACTAACTACAAACTACTGAACAATATCTCAATTACAATGGCACAAGCGCATTCCCACTATTGTCATCCTGAGGTAAACTTTACAGAGATTTACTTGACTTTTGTACAATGCCCTGAAATCTAAAATTAAACCGCTCTTCTTAGAAACTTGTTGTGGAGATGGAGAGAAGTCTTCAAAGCCAGAGACAAGACTTCACTATTATCTTTCAGAACTGGTCCAACTTGTCTGGCAATGACTACAGTAGAAGCTTAGCACCGAGCTTGTTTCCTCATACCCAACAGCATTTACTGGCTAGAAGTCACAATAACATACACCATAACATCAACTCTCCGATGTTTGATTACATTTCTCCTGGTTTAAAATGATTTATTTATTTGTGCTGAGAAAATGAACCATTTGCAAAATCCCGGATTTGGGGTACCTATTAAGATAATATTTTAGTAGGTCTATCATATTTCACCATGGGCTACATTCTATAGTTAGGCAACAGTTTAGATTACATATTCAGTGTAAGATTATAAGAAGCATCACTGTGAGAACCTAATTAAAGCTATCTGAACATGACAAAGCAATCTGAAAGAGCCGTTTCCTCCAAACTCCTGCAGCACATGCAATTCCAACTTATGATGACACAAAGATGTTCTTGTTTACAGATTGATCAGCGGAGATGTAAATTATGAGAATGTGTTCCTGAACTCCTCTGGCAATGGGAACTCCTCTGGTCTCAACAGCCAGATTCCTCCAGAGAGGTGAGCATAATGACTCCATACTCTGATGCAGATCAACGGTGTATGTGCCTGTATATGTTTTTGGTCTGGCTGTGGTATTTGGAGTCATCGGATTTGCTTGTTCCCCAGCAACACATTCATCCCCATGGAGATTTGCGTGAGTCAGGAAGGGCTGAGGAATGGCGTAATCTTCTCGGAGGAAGCCGGTAAACCATGGTAAACAGCTCAGAGATAACCACCCACATGCGGCCGGAGGTGTGATAAGAACGGCCATGGCTGCCCAATCTGAATCCATGTCGTCTGAGTGTGCTGAAGAGATTACAAGCGTTCAGATGTTCCCCCATCACTCTCTCATGTCATCCTTCTCTCCTTGGCAGTGTGTCCGACTGCAGCACCATCCAATTCTCCAACGTCTTCCATAAAGGTGACCAAATCTTAGCCATCAACGACCTGCTCACATACAACCTGGAGGAGGTGCACACCTACATCAGGAGGCTTAGTAAAGATTATGTAAGCATCCATGGCAGATTGAAACAAAGTGGTGAGTCACGTATAACAGGAGACAAGCTGAAACCGATCTTCTTTTTGGCAGGTAAAGTTGACTGTCCTGAGACAACTAGGATCCAGGCCCTTAAGTGAATGCAGTATGTAAAGTGAACTCTGAACTTTGCTGCTTTCTACTTCCGGCAATAAAATTATAGACGCACGTTGTGCATGAGAAGAGGGGTAGACATCCGGACACCTCACTCGACAGGAAACAACGGGTCACTGTTTGGGAGAGCTGTGAATAGCAGTTCAAAAGAAGCATGTTCTGTGCCGTGCCATTGGAAGAAAGCACAGTACATAACATGAATCCCTCTAGTGGCGGCTGTCTGAATGTACATCACAAAGATTTTAGTAGCACTGCAAGTGGCTCGTAACGAACTGCAACCTTAAGAATGTGACAACGATGCAACATGCACTTTATGGAAGATTTGATAACACTTTTCCTCCTGCACATTTTATGTAAACCCTGTCTGTCTTACCTCATACCATACATACTGTACATAGGTTTATGCCCTAACAGCAATGAGTACTAATATGAGTACTAAGGTCTAATGAATATATTATAGGACACGCAATATTTGTACCATGAATATTGTACTGTAAAACCATATTTAAGCTATATTAAAATAATCAAACCACATGGTCATGAAATTGCTTCAATTGCAGTCATCAGTATGCAGACAGCACCTCACTGATTTCACCCACCTGATGTCTGAGTGTTTGTGAAGAGGATATTAATGACTTAGGATGTCTTCATCACGCCAAGACCCAGGTCCTGTTTTCTGGAGACAAGGCTTAGGGGGCTTTGAGTTGTTCTCCTGTGAATATACTGAAGAACAATGAAAGAAGACTCATATTTTTGACAGCCACCTGCTTTAAGAACCACATAAGCAAGGTTTTTAAAAGAACACCACCTCCACCTGGGCTGGATTACAGCTGCACTTATCCAGACAACCCAAGAGCTCCATTAATAATCCGGCTCAGATTGACGATGCCGTGTTGCGTGTACTAGAATGAAGGATCGTGTTGGCTGGCCCTCATACTTCTTCTAGACCGTCTCCCCCATGTCCTTCACAACTGATTTGAAGATTTAATTATTAGTCCCTGTGCATATTTCAGCCTCCTGCCCCCTTTACCTTGTTGCGCCTTCGCAGCTGACCGTTGTTCATACGCTCCTCCACGCCCTGAGGGCATCAGTCATTTCCTTGTCAGCCCAGAATCCATGATAAGGGGGAGGCGGCTTTTAATTAAGGTGCAAAACTCAAATCGTCTTCCTGCTAAGCCGATACTGGCACATAAAAACATCCCAAACATGTTTATTTAATATTGCATTTAATTAGGTCTGGAGGACTTTTATTCTATAAAAGGTTGGCACAGAGTCAATTTGTCTTTTTCCACTTTATATTTCACTGTTTTTTGACCATCCTCCTGCTTTGGATTTACCTTAAATTTCTCTTTACCTTTATTCAACCTGTAAAGCACTTTGTAAAGTTAAAATGGAAAAATCTAAACAAAATGGATAATTATGTCTACTGAAAATAAGTTTGGGTGACCTTCAATGAACAGGGCTTAGTATCAAATCATGGTTTCATAACAAGGTTACACAATAAGATAAATTCACTGCAGATAAACATCTTGCTCCCTAGTGACGTCAACGCACTCAATGCATTTTCTCTACTGACCTCCCAAATATATGATTGCATTAATGCAGCTTTGTTAAATCAAGATCTCCAAAACACATCAGGAGTTCAAGTACTGCTGAAGTAACTGTATCCAGGCATGCAGGCTTTAAATTCAGGAGTTCAAACATCACAATGCATTTATTAAAACAAATGATTTATTGTCATTTTATGTACACATTAAAAAAAATCAATTAAAAAGACAGACGTTTAGCGTTCTATGCTGAGAAATGTAAAAACAGGAATGTGGAAATGTAGAAACGGGAATTGCAACTGCCACACTCTCGGTCCAAATCTTAATACCTCAAACCCACATTACTCGGTGCTGACCGTTCAGAGGACACAGGACTCTAATCACAGAGGCATTCATGATCCCACCCTGCCCCACACCGGCCGCGAAACCCACATTTAATAGCGCTTCTCCTCTGTGACAACGAACATGCTCCTCACGGCTGGTCACGCAGGTCAACACCGCCGAGACGACCGTGGTGAAGTCGTCTCCCGTTACTGTCTCGTATACGAGCCGGTGGAGGTGCTCCACGTCTCTGCGCAGAGACCCCTGACCTCGGCCTGCCACTGGCTGAAGCTCTGCTCCATGAACCTCCTGTTGTCCCCGCTGCCCACGTTCACCGTGGGAATGATCTTCAGCGGACGCAGCCACTGCACAAAGCGCCTCAGCTCCAGGTAGCTGCTGTGCTCGCTGTATGGGACACCTGCAAAAAGGCACACTGTGATCAGAGGGGCGGACCGCAACCCCCACAATCCTTTTAGGGCTCCAGGAGAAGGGACATGCATACACATCGCTCACCCACCACAGAGATGCATGGATTGACAAACGGATCTAGTGCTGTACATGTACACAGTGCTCTCTGTGATATTCAATGGCCAAGAAAAGTTTACTTCAGTGACAAACCATGCTGCAGAATTATGGCATTTTTTTTGTTGAGACTGATATAGTAGAAGTTCAGACAAATTCCTTGGGACTGGGTATCTGGACATGACCCAAGAGGAAATGATACATGACTTTCACCTGAGGCAGCACCTGACTACGCTAGAGAATGCTGAGATGTGGAAATGAAAAGACTAGTTTTGCAAATAAATAAATAAAAACGGATTCTCTCTGGATCAGAAGACATCTGCTGAATCTGTTAATACACTCCATACTGGCTCGAGAGAAATTCAGCATTTTTTTTCCATCTAGAGCAGAAGTGGGAGGTGATGAATGTGATCAAATGACATCCTCCTTAAAGAGGCCTGAAGAGGATAATTCAGTTTGAAGTCAATTTTAGAGAATCATGTGTTTAGCCAAGAAATTTGTTTGAATTCCTGAACCAATAACCAAGTTTTCTTACATCACACATGCTATATAATGTTTAATGCGCAGGATTCAAAAGTTCACTCAGGCTAATCTTCAACCATGTCACTTAAAAGGGTTTCCAGTGTATTTTTATATATTGCAATGCATCCGTCAATACACAAGCTCATTAAAGTATGCTGCAGTCCTATTCCCAATGGTTATAAACCAGACATTTACTTAAATCCTATAATAGGTGCCGTTTATACTAAAATTATTTAATAACAAATTAAAATTAGACATTAAATAACTGAAAGTAGATCACATACCATAAATACTGATGTTGTCTTTGACTTGAGGTTGTATGTTCTCCACGCCCACCGACTGAGAGAAAGTCCAACCTGTGGGCTTGAAAGCTACCAGCTGGTCATACGTCCCCGAAAACTTATTCAAGTGTGCTTTTAAATTCTGGAAAAAGACATTGAGAGGTTTATAATTACAGATGTAAACCACATGCTTCCGAGCAAGGGCTAATACTGCCAACAAGTGCTTTTGTAAAAATCAGAACCGTCTGTCTAGATACACCGCCTTGGTTTGAGCGATTCAAACATCACAAATGGTTCAGGCCATAACTGTGGAAACGTCTACGGAGAAGCGACATTCCGATGGGGAAACTCAATACGCTCATCCCAGTACTGAGGGACGAGCACACTGGACAGGCTTGGAAAGGATGGAGGTGTGGCACCGCGGTGCTCAGGGTGGAGGTGCGCACCATTCAGGCCTGATCATTCTGCAGCTTTGTCCTAGAAGCCTGCTGCCACAGGGACCCTGTATAGTGGTCTCAGTGTAGACACGTGAGCGTGCAGAGATTTACCCGTCACACGTTTCCCCTTGTGCTGTACCGTCCTGAAACGGCCAACGTTTGCACGTGAGCCACTGTTAGGTGGGATCGGGAAGGGTCGTGTACTTCTGATGTTACAGAGCAGGAAGCAGCTGCCCCTAGTAATGCATGTACTGCACTGTGAAGTTTTGTGGGTTAAACAAACCACCAGCAAGGTTCTCAGCAGTCGTGAGAGGGACGGGTAAGGCTGCTTGTGACAGCTGAAAGCTGTAGCATTGAAGAGCTTTTCGCAGGTATGCAGATCAATCATGTCAAGATTCAGTAGACACAATGGCGCCATTACATCAGTACAGCCGCCATCCGAGTGTGGCTAAACCGGTCATATCGGGGACATAACACTCAGGTGTACACCAAGTTCAGCATGACTGTTCCAAAAACAAGCAAGTGGAAACACACACACGCGCCACATGGTAACACCCAGTCACATCGGACCCAAACAAAAAACATGGGGTTTTGTAAGAATTAAAAATTCTGATAAATACTGATGAATACTCTTTGCCCAGACTTTTGAGAAGTCTTAGACTTAGTCTAAGACTTGTTCGTGTAGGATTAGACTTAGATTTAGGGGAAGGAAAAAAAATTATATCAGCCTATGGTTACGTTATTACAAACATTGCATCTTTAAAAAATTATGATTTGTGCAAGGACATGTAGAATACAAAAATCCCCAATAAACTACCATACTCTATGAAGACATAATAAACATGAAAATTGCTCATTCATATTTATTGCATATTAAAGATGCCCCATGTCTTTTTAAAGGTGTTCAATAAACGCAGTCGTCCATGGCCAGCTGTAAAATTATACAACGTGTCCGAGAAGTTTCCCGTGATGTGTAGGATGGAGTGGTGCCAGACCGTCACTGCTGTTCTGTGCTGAAAAGCTGCGTGGGACAGAATTCTCACCCCTTTCAGTGCCAGACTCACTAGCAGATGGTCGAGGGGCATTAAGTTATTAAAAGATTTAAAGCTCTAGCAGCAGAAGATATTTTGTCAGATTTCACTATAACAAATCTAAACTAAACCTCAGAAAAGCCACATGTACTGGTAGGGTTAAAACGCCACGTCAGGATTAACGGAGTACGTTAAAACCGCTGGCCCGCAGGACAGCGGCTACAGGCAAGACACCATGTGACCTGTTAAAGACCACAAAAACCTTGAAGACGGCTGGACTTGAATTATCAATCGATGGCCGACTCAAGTAGAATCCCTGGGTCTTCATGACCTGCACTTTGTGTCACATCACAAAATACACCACAGATATCGTCTCATTTTAGCACGCTCATTAGTACTGTGGAGGATCCCTACAGCAGCACCAGGACACAAACTCATGAAGGCGCACACAGCCCAGGCCAGACTCCCAGCCCTAGTGTACACTGCCCATGTTCACTGGAGGTGGTCTTAAATGATGATCATGCAAATAACTGTTCAGCCACCCATAATTAACCATCCAGCATACCTGCTTCCTCTCGGTCAAGGTCATGACTGCAGCTCACTGGGAATTTCTACTCCCGAAGCAGAGGCAAGTTAACCTTCGCATCAGCGTTTATCTGATTCAAAACTAATTTGGGTGCTGCAGCAAAACTGTGTGTGTGTGTGTGTGTGTTTGTGTCCTTCCATCTGGCACTTTCTCCATGCAGGATGGAAAAATATCTGAATGAATCCAAGAGTTTATGCTTGTATACTGATCATAATTCGGATCATGATCAGTCTAAATGTGGTAGTGGACTTGCTCTCCACGTATAGGTGTAGAATGAACATTTACATTACGCTTAACTGAGCACGTCATAGATATAACAAATAGGACCAAAAGGCCATATACAGAGATGGTAAACACAGCCAACAGCCACTAGCAGTGCCCTCAACATCAAATTTATGTTGCATACTAACAAGCACTTAAGCGGAACCAATTTATTTTGCACGGTTTAAAAACTAAAAGTCCATACTTTATTTTTAATGCCCTTTTTAAAAATATGGCTGCTCTTACTGGTACATTTTGTATGTCCGCAAAAATGAACAACTTGATAGAAATAAGTACCATGATATGCATATATTGCAAAAACAACATGAATATGAATGTGTATGTTAAATAATAAACTTGCTGAATATACTGAAGAGACTGACCTTGAAATTAATTTGCATCATGGGTAGCACGTGGACCCGAGCTGCGTTCTGATTGGTAGTGACACACTGGGAGATCTGCTCAGACTCCAGACAGCACATGGTGGCGTGTCTGTCTCTGGACACGTACACCTTAGAGCCCAGCACCTGAGATATCGCTGTGGAGGAAGAAAGGGACCCACAGCGAGAACCACATGAACATCCCTTCAAAACAAGGGGACGATGAACATCTATGATATTTCCATTGAATCCCTTCACAATATGTTTGTAACCAGCATCCCTGTGGAAGCTGTTTCGCAAATGGGATTTACTTTGTCTATAGGCGACTGCTGAAGTAGCATGAGAACACGGAGGACAATGTCCCAAGAAAGCAGGACAGGTTCACGTACCCAAGAAAACCTTCTCCTTCCCCACGGAGTAGGTGCCGCACACCACCAGAGTGCGGGGGTTGAGTGTGACCATCTCAAAGGCTGTGTTAGCAGCGAACGTTATCACTTCCTGTTGAGTAGGAAAGGCATACTCTGGACTGCAGTACCTGTACCACAAGGAAGCACACAGAGAAAATAAAGTTGGCACTGGTTTTAGAAATTTTCCTGCAACAAAGTTCTGGGACAAAAACAAGGCTGAACGGCTCCCGACCACTGGGATAGGCTAGGAACATGTACAATCGGCGAGATGAACAGGGACTTTGAAGGAAGACGTACGTGGTGTCCAGATACAGCGTCTGAACCCTGAAGCCCTGCAGCTCTGGGTAGCGCTCCATGGACGGATCTGCCCGGAAGTCACCCGTGTGCAGAACGGTCTGACCGTCCGGCAGCCGGAAAAGAAACATGGCCGCCCCTGGACAGCTGGACAGAGAATCGAGAGTGATGGCCACACTGCTGTGTTTGACACGCTGCCCTAGGCAGCACTCATTCAGCGCACAAAACACAGGAAGCAGAGGAGGGGGGGGGGGGGGGGGGGGGGATATGCAAAAACAACTAACACAAACCCAATCAACACTCACTGATTAGCATCCATGAGGACAACCGTCACACCATCCACCGTACACTCGGTGTTCATCGGCAGCACGTGGATGTGCTGCTCGTCCACTCTGAGCTTTCTCTTCACCAGGTTGGCCGTTATCTATCCGAACACACGTGAACTTTCAGAGGCAGGAAAGCAGAGAAGCTTAGAACTCATTACCACCAAAGCACGGCAAAAAAGTTAAAAGTCCACAATTACCAAGCAAAAAGGAGAGATTTATGGACCTTCGGTGAAACTACTCCGCATCATGCATGTTCCCCGGGGAAAATATTTCAGCAAAAAGTCAAAGGACCTGGGAACCTTTTGCTGAAGGTCTTAAATTGAGCATGTGCATCAGGCCTGGTGAGGACGTCGGGGCTTACTTTATTGCAGTAGATGGGGAATGTTGAGTTCTTGTTCAATCCCTCGTAATGATCGGAGTGAAAGTGGGTTAGGAAGTAGGCCGTGATGCCCTGGATGGTCCCGTACCGAAAAGCATCCACAGCGAAGCCGGTTCCTGGAGAAAGACACGAGCACGTCATGAACAGAACAGCGTTTAAATGCACCCGTGCCTTTAATAGGAATGTGGACTTTAAAGCCGATTCATCATATTGATTCAAGACGAGAAAATGATGAATGAGGCTTTGGCCTCCCTCACGACTTCTAAAACCTTGATTAGCATACACCAAGGTAGCGGCTAGTCAGCGTCCCCTATGTTTCTACCATTATTCCTATTATAAGTAGATCATTATTTGCTGAATCTTTTGTTCAGACATTCGGGGTATACAGATTTATAAAACAGCATATCAACACACAATAGCCTTTCTTGAGGGAGACATTATTTTGACAAAAATGGATATGCAATTAACTTCAAAAATAATTACAGTGGAGTGGAAGGCGGCCAACTAACCAGGGATTCTCTTGTAAAACGGGCATCGTTTGGGCTCCTCTGATCCTCCATCTGTCGTTCTTCCCCTGTTCCACCTCTTCCTCCCTCCTGCCCTCACTCTTCTGCCTCCTTCTGCTTGCGTGGGCTGTGCAGCCCCTTCTTCGGTTTCCTCGGCCGTTGCGGGCACCTCAGACGGCGCTGTGCTCTTCCTCTGACGTCTGCCCTGTCTCTTAGCATTCCCCCCAGCGCCTTCACGACTCTTCCCCGGAGCAAAGTTCCCCCACGATTTGTCTTCCGTGCCTGCCTTCTCTGTAGCCTTCTCCTTCAATGGCTTCAATCCAAAAAACACTCCAATGTCCGTTTGCTTCAAACCAGAGGCACCTGACCTGCTCTGGCCTTTCCCAGAGCATGCAGGGAAGGCTTGAGTCTGGGAAGAAGACATGGCAGTTTCGTGCGTTTCTTGTTTCTTATAAGCACAGCTAACATCGGCACCATCAGAGCCAAAATGGCTGAAATGTGCTGGCTTAGATATGCGCTCACGAAGACGTTCTAGAACTAAACTTTGAGAAGACTGTAGCTGAGTCTCAGCGCTACTACCGTCACCGTTTTTCTCTAAATGGTTCTCTGCCGAGGGTCTAACAGGAGAACTGAACTGAGACAATACACCAGCTGCAGCCCTGGAGTTCACCAAATGTTCTGAAGGCCTTAATTGATCACAGGTGTGTGCAGACTCCTTAAGGAGCGGATCTCCTTGGCTGCTCGTTTCTGTTTCATACTGGTCCAAGACATCAGAGAATAATTCATCATCACTCATCACAGTATCGTTGAATAATATCAGTGAATCCCTCTCATCATTCTCCTCTTCCTTGCACACTCCTTCAGTACTGGCAAACCATTCTTTATTCGCTTGGCTCCCTTCCACTTCAGCAGGCAGCTCAGAAAGAGGAGAGTAGGAGATATAATCATCATCATCGTTTAAAACACAGGGCTCCTCTTTTATTTCACCAACCTGAACTGCATGGCCTACATTTCCAGCTTTAACTGGTGTTGAGATCCTAAATGAAAGTTTCTTGGATGTAGATACTTTGGTGGAAGGGGACCAGCCTTTCTTTTTCTTAATGTCCTCGGGGGCTGGAGACCTCAAGAGCAGCAAGGCATTGGTGCGGACGGGTGTATGAAGCACTCTAGATCCTTGAGCAGGAGAAGCACTCTGGCTGGACACTGATGATAGATTCACAGCACTGTCCAGAGAGGTGTCCTTACTAGAGTTTGTGGAGTCTCCAGTAACAGCCTTTTCCTCCAGATGAAGTCTTGCTGTGTGGTCTAGTGTGGAGGGTAAATTGACCGGCCCGTTTATTGCTCGACTGTGAGCTAACAGAGAGTGGCTGAACCTCTTGTAGTGACTTGGAATGGAGGAGGAACAGAGGAGACCGTTTGGACATTCTGTGAAAATAACACAATTAGGACCAGTGACCATCAGTACACAGCTCAAGAGACTGAAGTGTACATCTTTGAGGATGATATGGTAAATAATCTACAACTTCTAGCTGTACAACGCAACATGACTGAACCCACACTGTGACGCAAGTTTCAATTGGCTCACATTTGGACCAAATGCGAGTGTAAACATTATAAAAAGCTCCCACATACATGGGCATGCCTGATATTGGTCAGAATGATCAGGAATACAACAGTGATGTGTGTGGATATTTCACCTGTGATATCAGCACAGCAATAAAACTGCGTATTAAAAACACTGTGCAGCCCTACTAGAAATATTATAAACAACGAAGAGGCTTCAAAATATGAGAGTTTGTGGAGTTCTATATATATATATATATATATATATATATATATATATATATATATATATATATATATATATTAGCACTTTGAGGTTTCATTGAAATGTAAAGTGCACTATAAATAAAATGGATTATTATTATTATTATTATTATATATATATATATATATAATCACATATTGTGTGTGTGTGTGTGTGTGTGTGTGTGTGTGTGTGTGTGTGTGTGCGCAAATATACCTTCATTGGTTTCTCCAGGGGTATCCAAACATTCTGCAACATGCCATCGCTGAGACTGCACCAGCAGGACAGAGAATGGCATTTGACAGACAGGACAGTATTCCTCTGTCTTCAAGTCTTTCTCTGGGTCTCCCTCCGAAGATGCACCATGATTTATTTGGTGTGTCACCGAGTCCTGTGCTTGGACAGGTTTGTTAGGCACATTTCTGCTGTACGATGTCTCGGTTGTGTCGGTCTGCACACTAGATCTTGTTTTACTGAACTTAGTGACTCCGTCTGACGTCTTTGGACTACTTTGCTTGGCGTGTCTCTGTATTTTTGTCCCATGCTCATCGGTGTTCGGTGATTTATTTCGTCTTTTCTTCCTTTTAAGAGACTTGTACTCCCAGATGTCATTTTCGGAGCTACCCTGTGACATTTGAAACAGCAAACTATGGTAGAATTACTTATAAACCCGTAAGAGGGGTGCCATAATAGACACACAAGGCAGACATGTAAATAAACACGGACTCACAACAGTACACGTCCATATAACTGTACCTGGTTCCTCTTGCCGCCAGTATGAATGGAAAACATTCGAACAGCATTTTCCATACAAAGTTTATTCCCTTCAGCAATAAATATAAAAATAAACAATAGTTAAAATATGCATATAAGGTTGGGGATAGGGATGTGTTATTAATTATTCAATTATCTTGATGTGTATCATATAAAGCTGTTTTACGCTAAATAAAGATGCCGAATGTGCTGATGCGAGTTAAGCGTTGCGTTTCCCTTCTGCCAGCGGGGGGGCAACATGGCGGCCCACAGCAGTCTTCCAGCTCTGTTTTGTGTTCAGAGCCAGCTGGACCTCGCCCTGGAGGACGCGACAACACCGCAGGAGAAGGAGGCTATCGTCCACCAGTATTTGCGAAATCTTGACGAAAAGGAAGATTTGACGATCCCAGACTTTGAAGAAGGTTAGAATGAACACGCATGAAGGGGAGCGGTGGACCGGTGCATTAGACATGATTACAACCCACCAACTGTTTAGGGTCCGATGGGCTACAGTCAGAATGATCGTTGTGAATGTGAGATTGTGTGGCTCAGATGTAGAAGTTCAGACATGCGAGTGCTGCTGAACCTTAATATAAGCCCTGCAGACAACATTAGACAGTAGCTTATTGCTATCAAACAGGAAGTGACGGTACCTTCTGACAGTCTGTGAGAGTAAAGGTTTTTCACTTAGCCATAAGACAAGCACAACTGCGGTCAATTACGTTTTTATTTTATTTATTTTATTTTTTTTACGTGTGTAAGATTAGTCATGCATAAAATAAAATAAAGAAAAACTGTAATATTATTCTATTGTACTGCAGGTCTGGAATGGCTCAACACTGAGGGCCCTCTGTCTCTCCAAGAGGAGTTGTCAGGGAAAGTGGTGGTGCTGGATTTCTTTACCTACTGCTGCATCAACTGCATGCACCTGCTGCCTGACCTGCACCAGCTGGAGCAGCGTCACACTGTTAAGGGTACACACACACACACACATTACACACACACACATTACACACACACACATTACACACACACGCGCACCTCTCTCCCCATACCCAGCACTGCTCACACACACATTACACGCACCACACATTACACACACACACACACACACACTACACACACACGCGTACCTCTCTCCCCATACCCAGCACTGCTCACACACACATTACACGCACCACACATTACACACACACACACACACACACACACACACACACACACACACACACACACGCACCTCTCTCCCCATACCCAGCACTGCTCACACACACATTACACGCACCACACATTACACACACACACACACACACACACACGCACCTCTCTCCCCATACCCAGCACTGCTCACACACACATTACACACATTCATTGGCCAATTTATGATTACCGTACCCCCAGAATAACTAATAGCGATTTTGACTTAGACTCTCCAAAATGCAATGCCTGCACTTGAGTTTATATAGCACTGGGCAGGGAACACCCACAAACTAAGGCCATAATTTCACACACACTGTAAAAGTGCATATAAAAACCAAGACTTTTAATCTAGAGCTCTGCAGGCAGCAGACTGGAGTGAGAATAGTGGTCAGATGAGGTCAACATCGGCATATCTGTTTTACTGTAGGTGTTCACACCCTGTCTAATTATTTTGGGATTTCCATATTTTATATTTTGGAACAAAGAATATTTTTAGTTACCCGTTTCAGTGTTACTTAGTGATTGGTTATTTATTAATATGCTGCAACCCCATGATGTCAATTGAAAGCAGTACTAGACTGACTTTTACCAAAGCTCACTGTTTATTAAAAAAGGGACATTACATTTCTATACATGAGAAAATAATCACACCAAACATAAATATTTTACACATATAGACCAGACACACATGATCAGCTTGATGCATCATAAGATATGATGCTTATAAAAATCTTTTCTCCACGTACTAAGTATACTGCAGGTGCATTTAGTTATTAGGTTGTGGTTACAACAGCATGCGTTCCATATGCCCATATGTACATTGGCAGTGTGGGAAGAGGCTCAACGAGGCTAAGATGCTAGTTCTGCTTGAGGGGAAACATTCAGATTATTTCATGGGCTGTGTTTATACAGATTATTTCATGGGCTGTGTTTATACAGATTATTTCATGGGCTGTGTTTATACAGATTATTTCATGGGCTGTGTTTATACAGATTATTTCATGGGCTGTGTTTATACAGATTATTTCATGGGCTGTGTTTATACAGATTATTTCATGGGCTGTGTTTATACAGATTATTTCATGGGCTGTGTTTATACAGATTATTTCATGGGCTGTGTTTATACAGATTATTTCATGGGCTGTGTTTATACAGATTATTTCATGGGCTGTGTTTATACAGATTATTTCATGGGCTGTGTTTATACAGATTATTTCATGGGCTGTGTTTATACAGATTATTTCATGGGCTGTGTTTATACAGATTATTTCATGGGCTGTGTTTATACAGATTATTTCATGGGCTGTGTTTATACAGATTATTTCATGGGCTGTGTTTATACAGATTATTTCATGGGCTGTGTTTATTCAGATTATTTCATGGGCTGTGTTTATTCAGATTATTTCATGGGCTGTGTTTATGCAGATTATTTCATGGGCTGTGTTTATACAGATTATTTCATGGGCTGTGTTTATACAGATTATTTCATGGGCTGTGTTTATACAGATTATTTCATGGGCTGTGTTTATACAGATTATTTCATGGGCTGTGTTTATACAGATTATTTCATGGGCTGTGTTTATACGGATTATTTCATGGGCTGTGTTTATACAGATTATTTCATGGGCTGTGTTTATACAGATTATTTCATGGGCTGTGTTTATACAGATTATTTCATGGGCTGTGTTTATACAGATTATTTCATGGGCTGTGTTTATACAGATTTTTATACCATTGAACCTGTACAGTGATAATTTATTGGTGATATTTTTCCTGATATATATGGCCTACTCAGTTGTGAGGGGGCTGAGTGATTAGTGATCGCTTGGAGGACGGGGGGATGGTGATATGGTGATACTTTGGGGGGGGGGGGGGGTGAGCTGCTGGGTATCTTTTTAATTGTATTGAAATGTGGTTCCCTACTCAACTTCACAGTGCATGTAGGTCAGATCTGCTGGTGAAAAGGACCTTGTGTGATCAAGAAAACACTTACGTAGGATAGGTTTCTTTTACCGCATTGATTTCAGCATTACTTGTGTAATGCTGTTGAATGTTTTTTAGACAAACATGCAACATTTTCTAGACTAACATTTATTGGAATGTTTTTCTTGGATCAATTTTATCTCATCAAAGCTGGCAGTAGATTATTAATGAGTGCATTAAGAAACAAATACACCTCTTGATTTACAAATATACATACATTTCTATACATGAGAAAATAATCACACCAAACATAAATATTTTACACATATAGACCAGACACACATGATCAGCTTGATGCATCATAAGATATGATGCTTATAAAAATCTTTTCTCCACGTACTAAGTATACTGCAGGTGCGTTTAGTTATTAGGTTGTGGTTACAACAGCATGCGTTCCATATGCCCATATGTACATTGGCAGTGTGGGAAGAGGCTCAACGAGGCTAAGATGCTAGTTCTGCTTGAGGGGAAACATTCAGATTATTTCATGGGCTGTGTTTATACAGATTATTTCATGGGCTGTGTTTATACAGATTATTTCATGGGCTGTGTTTATACAGATTATTTCATGGGCTGTGTTTATACAGATTATTTCATGGGCTGTGTTTATACAGATTATTTCATGGGCTGTGTTTATACAGATTATTTCATGGGCTGTGTTTATACAGATTATTTCATGGGCTGTGTTTATACAGATTTTTATACCATTGAACCTGTACAGTGATAATTTATTGGTGATATTTTTCCTGATATATATGGCCTACTCAGTTGTGAGGGGGCTGAGTGATTAGTGATCGCTTGGAGGACGGGGGGATGGTGATATGGTGATACTTTGGGGGGGGGGGGGGGGGGGTGAGCTGCTGGGTATCTTTTTAATTGTATTGAAATGTGGTTCCCTACTCAACTTCACAGTGCATGTAGGTCAGATCTGCTGGTGAAAAGGACCTTGTGTGATCAAGAAAACACTTACGTAGGATAGGTTTCTTTTACCGCATTGATTTCAGCATTACTTGTGTAATGCTGTTGAATGTTTTTTAGACAAACATGCAACATTTTCTAGACTAACATTTATTGGAATGTTTTTCTTGGATCAATTTTATCTCATCAAAGCTGGCAGTAGATTATTAATGAGTGCATTAAGAAACAAATACACCACTTGATTTACAAATACACCACTTGATTTACAAATACACCACTTGATTTACAAATACACCACTTGATTTACAAATACACCACTTGATTTACAAATACACCACTTGATTTACAAATACACCACTTGATTTACAAATACACCACTTGATTTACAAATACACCACTTGATTTGTCAGATATTTTGAGTAGATGTTTTATGGTCATATTTCAGACGCTCTTGGGATATAGTGCAAATTATGTGCCTTTGTAACTATTCCCATGACATTGCTAGATCACCTGCTACTGCAACAATTAATAATGCTTTTAGATGCTTTTTAAACCAAAGCCTGCTAAAATTAGATACTGCACTTGTTAAACCAAACTGGTATAGTGATTTATTGCCCAATTGAAGTTGCCAGGTGTGTGAAATGTAATACGTGACATGTCACAAGCCTCAGTACAGTGCGCAAGTGTGACGCACGGTGTCTGGCGGAACATCACTCACGGTATCCCGCTCCGCTTTGCCTGCTAGCAGCCTGCAGAATGACCCGTCATTCAGTAGGGATTGGATCCCTGTGTAAATCAGGTACCCAGTGCGGTCTATACTGTACTCAACACAATAGACCATCACCCATAATTAACAAGTTCACTTGCCAATGTCTGATGATTACAGTTCTCATTATAGAAGGTAACAGAAAACACGAGGTTGAGGTTTTGTATACAGTGGCTTTTTCTGATGCTCCCGTCCTCGGTCAGATACCCTGTTCTGCTGGCCACATGTTTATTCTAACACCTCGGCTGCGGGTCCTCTGTGTCAGTGGTCTATGGTTGGCCCCATGGTAGGATCATTCAAGTAAACAGGCTGGCCACAGTATAATCGCTGCTCTGTCTCCTACGTTCCAATGGCACTTCTGCCTCCGTACATCCCATTACTGACCTGAGAACCCAAACCTGTCCTGCCTCCTCACCACACTTCTCCACACTGAGTTTATTCACAGTTGCCCGTTTGGCTGTTCTCAGGTCAGTTGTTCAGATGGATTTGTGCGATGTCGCTTATTTCAGTGGTATCTTTTTGTTTTATTTTAGTCTCGCCCTCATACGTGTCGTTCAAAGCAGGCAACTGACACTGTGGTCTCGGAGAAATGGATTCAGTGAGTTAAATGCCTCTCGATGTTGAGCTACCGGGTAGGAGCGGTAATGGTGTTTGTTCCAGCGCTTGCCTTGTAATTCCTCCTGGGGCTGCAGGAGCTCGGGAGGCCGGTGCACAGACAAGCAAAATCACAAACCCACCCGCGTAACACATTCAGCTCTGCCAGCTGTTTTTGAAATTCATCGATGGCCGAAACGGGCACGAGGCATCTTCATTTCTCCCAGAGCGTGTCTCAGTTCTGCTGAGCCTCTACAAGTTTTAAAATTTCAACGGGCGGCGTCAGCGGTCGTGTTTCGTCCCACGGAGGCAGAACGGGACAGGGTCACCTGTAGTGGCGAAGTAAAGACATCCCGACCCAGGGAATTAGACAGATGGCGGGTGGGATGGGTGGATCTGAGGCAGGAGAGCAGAGGGGTGGAGGGAAACGGACCAGCCACACTGATTGAGCATCGCCGGGCCCGTCAGGAGCTGCCCAATGCGCGTGTAGGCACTCTGGGCTTCTCTCCTCTGACTGACATCAGCACATTATCATTAATTCAGTCACGGTTCCCCAGGATTGGCCATAATATTTAAACGGGAGATTCAGCGTTATTAAATATACTTATGAAACACAAAACCCCTCATGCGGGTGTTATGTTTCTGATTGATTCGAAATGAAAGGTTTTATATTGGAGCTTGTGATTAGATGAAAGAACCCTGAAGTGATGGCGAAGATGCTCAGATAAGTTAAAAATGATTAATTAGACCTTAAGTATATATTTTTAATGATGGATTCAGCTTATGTAAAACAAACCGAACATTACTGCTTCAGTGTTATCTTCCCCAAGTTAATGAAGTTGTTTTGATGAATCTCCCCATCAGGGCCAGTATTTCTGGAGTTAAATACATGTCATGTTCTAACTTTTCCAGCATGAAAAAATTCTATGACCATGATGTTTCATACAGTCCCAAAATGTGGACAATCTTGAATGACAGTGAAGCTGGAAAAAGCGTGAAGACAAAAACCCATTTCAGAAAGCGTCAACTAAGGAGGCAATCTGACAACTCGCACAAACAGGATGTATTCATTCAACGGCTGAATAAGATAAATGCCAACCCATCAGTCATACGTCTGTCATTGTGTGATGAGCGGAGAGCCTTGAACCTCTTTTCTTCTCAAAAGAACAAGAAGAACTTTGTTTAGAAATCTTATCAAAGTAACGCCACCGTGCTTCTCTTAATCTCTTGATTAAGGGTAAATTGTTGATAAATTAAACATTCAGTATTTGATCAGTTGTCCCAGTAAAAGACCTTTTTGAATATGTCGGAGACCTATATTTAGGTCTAGGCTTTTTAATATATGATGTGTAGAAGGTTCTTCTGTTCTTTCAGTCTTTTTACTCCAGTCTCTCTCTTCTCTTAGATGGCCTGGTTGTTGTAGGTGTTCATTCAGCCAAGTTTCCCAATGAGAAGGTCCTTCAGAACATCAGCAGTGCAGTCCTCCGGTACAGCATCACACACCCAGTGGTGAACGACAGGGACGCTCGTCTATGGCAGGAGCTCGAAGTGGCCTGCTGGCCTACATTGGTGCTGCTGGGCCCCAGGGGGAACCTGCTCTTCTCCTTTGTGGGTGAAGGCCACCGAGAACGTCTCTTCCTGTTTGTGGCCACTGCGCTCGAGCACTACGGGCAGCAGGGCCTGCTCCGAGACCACGCCGTGGGGGTGAAGCTCTTGAGGGACTCCTTACCGCCCTCCATCCTCTCCTTCCCAGGAAAAGTGGCTGTGGATCCCCACAGCAAGAAGCTGGCTATCGCAGATACAGGGCACCACAGGGTCCTGGTGGTGTCCAGCACCGGGCAGGTGCTCCACTGCGTGGGGGGTGAGAAGCATTAGCGCGGTTTCGACTTCATTGATCCGACGCGGTCGGTTACGTAAACCTCTGATTTAAGATGGACGAGCTGTTTTGTTGAAGCGTGTACGCTCTTTGTACCTTTCTGTTTTCGTATGCTAGGCCCTAAAAGTGGAAGGAGGGACGGGGACCTGTCTGAGGCGCTGTTCAGCTCTCCTCAAGGAGTGTCCATGAAGGGAGACACCGTGTACGTGGCTGACACGGAGAACCACCTCATCAGGAAGGTAAATGGAAAAGGAGAGACTGGATTCAACCCCGCTGTGCACTGACTCTGTGTCTGTTGTTCTCAGTAACGTCTCTAGTAAAACTCCCTCCTTTCCACCAGATTGACCTATCAGAGAGGAGAGTCACAACTGTTGCTGGGACTGGAGTGCAAGGCACAGACAAGGAGGGTGGGGCAAAGGGTCTCGAGCAGCCAATCAGCTCCCCCTGGGATGTAGCCCTTGGCACTGCAGGTGAAGAGTTTAAAGAATATTGTAGTAATCTGCCTTAAACTCTTTCGCACAGCAACAGACAAACAAATAAATAAATATGAGTATGTGTATCACAAAATGATCCCGATCAAAAGCACTCTCTTGACACCTTTACAGGTGGATTTTAGTTGTCAATTTATGCTTTAAATATAGTGTCTGGCAAGACAGCCTGTTAAACACGGTGCTGTCACAAAGCTAAAGAAGATGGCTTGGTTCACAGGGGGTGGGGGGGGGGGGGGGGGGCGGCACTCAGCTAAACCGCTTCTTTTAACATTTGTTAGGAAATTCAACTTACTCAAAGTGACAAGAGAAAAATGGGATTTGTGAACAGAGGATCACTTTATTTATTTATTTTTTTTTACAGCTCCTTTTTTCCTTTTTTTAACACAAGCTATATATAAATCTTGCTTTGCTATTGTATTATTTTGCTACTCTTTATCAGTGCATCCATTCACTACTTTTATACAAAATTTTGTTCAGTGGACTCGAGAAACGGAGCATACCCTGTTCACTTCAGTCTTTTGGCCAGAGAAAAGCAAGAGACAGACTCCTTGTGCTGTGAGGAGGAGTGTCCAGTTGAAGATGGCCACACTTCACTCCGTACCGCTGACACCTCCCACAGTGCGTTCTTTAGGCAAACGCCATCTCACAGACCCAGACCCATAACTCTGTCATTACGACGGCCATTGATTTTTGCCTTGCTGCATCACACACGACACGCCGGACATTTCGTCCTCGGAGAGGCAGAGCACGGGAAAATGACCGGAGTGTGTTTAAGAAGCACGCGTCCGTCAGTCTGCTCTTAAGTGTGCTTAAGAAATAACGTCTGGTGAGATATTACAGACAAATAACTTTGTCTGACTGGGTAATTACTGGATTTTTCTGTGTGAGCTGAGCTTAAGCACGAGCTAATCGGAGCCGGAGCAGAATGGCTATAGAGAGCAGGCTGCCATCCTAGAGTGGGATACGTATCCAGGTGTTGCCAGAACTGTTGCCAAATTAGCTCACTCGCCCAGGAGGTCCTGCCTGTGCACGTCAAGACGCACGTCAAGACGCGTGTGCCCGTCCTGCTCCAGGCTGTATGCGGGGAGGGGGCTGGAGATGGCGCACAGGTGGATGGTGTGGCTATATCCACTGGAGCTGTGCGTCTCGAGGAGCCGTCCGTTGGTACCTTGACCCACTAATATTCTCCTCCTTTGTGCACACCTCCCTCTTCTTCGGAATTAGGGTCTCTCTCTTTTTTTCCTCTCACAAGTGCTCATAAAATTTAATGTGTCGTATTACGCTTCAGTTTATTGCTCAGCCCAGAGCGTTTGTTCTGTTCATTCTTTTTTTCTTCTTCACTTCAGACTCTTCTACCCATCAGACCCATCCATCTTGATATCTTACCACAGAGTCTGGTGGCGCACTCAAAAGATCTTCATCTTCACTCAAAAGATCTTCGTATATGTCTTTCTGGGCTTTCATGTACCCAGTTTGATGAGAGAGTAGTCAGAATAGGGATGGGTTTTTGTTGTTGGGAGAGAACAGGTTTTGGGGTTGCTGGTGCCAGGACACAGGTGTCAGGACATGGTCCTGTTGTCCTGCTGGGCACACAAGACGACAGGATCAAGAGAGCACAGAGGAACTTGGGGAACTAAGGCAATTGGTTCCCGCTGCATTCAGGCATTTAGCATTTTTGCAGGGCAACAAAAATGATCAAAACAAAATGTTGTTCATCTGATCTTTGTTGTGAGGTAGCCTGTGATGTCCTGATTGACAGATTCAGGTTATAAGCGAAGGGTATGATGCACTGGATCAAAATGGAGTCACGTAAATATGGAGCAGCTGATCTGATTTGATTCCAGAACAGATGAATCTGTAACCGTTATAGATTCATGTGTTTTGGAATGAATTCAGATCAGCTGCTCCAGCTTTTATTTTTACGCAATCAGAAATCTGTTGTGGGCTACTGGTGATTCAGCTGCACTACATAAACAAGTAATAAGGACACAATGGTGGCCATCGAAGGCAGAAAAATCAGGTTGCGCTTTGACAGTTTGGTGTGTGTGTGTGTGTGTGTGTGTGTGTGTGTGTGTGTGTGTGTGTGTGTGTGTGTGTGTGTGTGTGTGTGTGTTTTCTAGCACATTTTTCACTCCCATGGACGGACAGTACTGCTCTACGTCCAGCAGCTCCGTCCTACTCCTCAGTTAGCGGCTCTTTCATTTCAGTGTGACCTGCCAACTTTACTGAACAGTGTGACCCGCCAGCTTCACAACAGCCCTCCTCCAGGCCTCCGTCCTGGGCTGGAGGTTCACTGTGGTCCTCTGGATGAACAGTTCTCCTCCAGACCTCCGTCCTGGGCCGGAGGTTCACTGTGGTCCTCTGGATGAACAGTTCTCCTCCAGACCTCCGTCCTGGGCTGGAGGTTCACTGTGGTCCTCTGGATGAACAGTTCTCCTCCAGGCCTCCGTCCTGGGCCGGAGGTTCACTGTGGTCCTCTGGATGAACAGTTCTCCTCCAGACCTCCGTCCTGGGCCGGAGGTTCACTGTGGTCCTCTGGATGAACAGTTCTCCTCCAGGCCTCCGTCCTGGGCCGGAGGTTCACTGTGGTCCTCTGGATGAACAGTTCTCCTCCAGGCCTCCGTCCTGGGCCGGAGGTTCACTGTGGTCCTCTGGATGAACAGTTCTCCTCCAGACCTCCGTCCTGGGCCGGAGGTTCACTGTGGTCCTCTGGATGAACAGTTCTCCTCCAGGCCTCCGTCCTGGGCCGGAGGTTCGGCGTGGCGTGCAGCCCACTGAGAAACTTCAGTGCTGCTGTTCACTCTTTGTCTTTCCACTCAGCTTTGGTTTCGTTAAGCCCCACACCAGCAGCAAGACGTCCAACACACGTGCTGCTTAAATGTGGTATCGGATTAGATTATTTTACATATGCTTTGTGAATCCTTCTCTTCTGTCCTTCCTCCAGTGTTCTGGTTCTGGCTCTGCATTCGTCTCTCCAGTGTTGTTTTCTCCTGAACGCACGTCGTTGGGCTCCAGCCCAAGTGAAATTGTCTCAGATAAGCTGAGTCCCATTAGCCGGCTATTGTTAGACATGAGTGCAGCAGCTCTTATTCTCCATCCCTCTCATAAAACACACACACACACACACACACACAGCTGCCCTAAAACTCTAACATAGATGGTCTTGAGGATAGACTGTCTGTAGTCAAGACGACTTTACTATGGTTTAGTTGTATTATGATTGGTTGGGCACACATTCTCATTCTCTCTCTCTCTCTCTCTCTCTCTCTCTCTCTCTCTCTCTCTCTCTCTCTCTCTCTCTCTCTCTCTCTCTCTCTCTCTCTCTCTGCACTGAGGCACACTGAGGCAGTCACACTCATTGTTAATGAACACACAAGGTAAATAATTGAACCCACTCAAGTGTGCCACTGTCCATATAATTATTGTTCATTTCCTGAAGGTTAATATCTGACCAGTGAAGCTTAGACTTCCAGACTCAAATGTGCAGCGCAGTCCAGCTGAAGTGCATGGCGTTGGGGCTGCTGAGAGGCCGTTTGATGGTAGCGTACGGTGTTGGGTGTGTTCAGACTGCTAAAGGCCACACACTTCAGCACACACAGCTGAATGGTGACCTCTCCCAGACTTCCAACTACACGTTCTGCAACCTCAAGTGTACGCTGAGAGATACTGGTCATCTCTCCGATACAAGATGTTGAAAGTTAATGAAGATGGACATTTCTAAATGTCTAAATTCTTGATTTTTAATTGTTTTCTTGCCTGCAGAAATAAATGAACACTTTCGTTGGGAAAGGGCGATTTGGGTGAATAGTTCAGAACTTTGTGTGTGTGTGTGTGTGTGTGTGTGTTGGCACAGGTGGTGTAGAGGATAACGTGTTGTGGATAGCCATGGCAGGAACACATCAAATCTGGGCTCTGTTCCTGGAGGATGGGAAGCTGCCCAAGGGAAGGTGAGCTTCTTTCCCCGGGGGGCTTTGTGCATGTCCACCAGGGACACGGCATCTCACACACACACACACACACACACACACACACACACACACACAGGCCACCAGTATGATGCCATTTTTAAGGGGAACAGCATGCTGTGTTATAGGCTGTGATGGGTGTTTTTGTCTTTTTTTTTTTTTTTTTTTTTTTTTTTTGCAGATTATTATAATTTTAAATTGTGTTAGAAATATTTATCTCAAATTATCCTTTGCAATTACTTAGGTGTATTGTTTCATTCATTGTTAGACTCTAATGTAATTTAATAAATATTATTATTAATAAACATTGTATCTTACTACTTTTATTATATCTTAAAACCCAAGTTGTTAACCACAACAAGAACATGAAAAGGCTAATAAATATTTTATGTTTATTATACTGTATATTTGCATAAGCTCTGGATTAGATTGTCTGCCAAATGCAATAAATGTCAGACGAGAGCTTTTCTGAGTCTTTCCCGCGAGCAGCTTGTTGATTGATTGTCCTTTTCTCCACCCTGCAGTGAGCACCAGCGGGGCGTGTGCGTGCGCTTCGCCGGCAGCGGGAGCGAGGAGAACCGGAACAACGCTTACCCGCACAAGGCGGGCCTGGCCCAGCCCTCGGGCCTGGCTGTGGCCCCCGACCCTCCCTGGAGCTGCCTGTTCATCGCCGACAGCGAGAGCAGCACCGTCCGCAGTCTGGCCCTGAACGACGGAGCCGTCAGACACGTGGTCGGCGGCGAGAGGGACCCGCTGGTGAGCTCGGGCTCCGAGACGCCGGTGGTCTCTGGTCTCTGAATAGAAGCCGCATTGAGAGATTCCGCATTGAGAGACTTTATTTTTTTACGATGCAGAGGATCGGTCAACATGTATTGTGCCTCGATGTAAAGTGCGTGTTCTGGAGAGCGCTCTGTCCCAGGGCATGTGGGTCGTCCGCCGCCCGGGATGCCTGCGTGCAGCTCTGTGCCAGCCGCTCTGTGCCAGCCGCTCTGTGCCAGCCGCTCTGTGCCAGGCAGTAATCAGTCAGCTTGCGCACTCTACTCTCCGCCACTCTGACTTCCCAACTCACGTGGGGAGTCTAGCAGCGTGTGCGTCAGCCTGCTGCTATCACGATCAATTTAAAAACGCGCGCACGTGGAGAGATTTTCATTTTTTTATAGGTTCATAAATTATCACAGCAATTGCATGTCAGATTTGAAAGCATTGTGCCGTTCTGTGCTAAGAGATTTTACAAGTTTGCTTGGCGGGAGCACAAGTCGGCCAGACTGCTCTGCAAACGCGAGGAGACGTTTAATAAATGAGGCTCAGGAGCGATTATGATCGCGTACCGAGCCAAGACGATCTGGAGGAGGAGAAATTTCCTTCACTTCCACCCCAAAATAAATCCATTTTCCAGGTCTGCGTGCGGCGTGCCGGCCTGCCTCTCCTGCTGCCAGGCAGTGGGAAAGGATCCTTGCACGCTCGTTAGACTCTGTAATTAAGTTCTTTCCTGCCTCGTTAGATGAGCTGATTGGTGTGTTTGGCAAACGTAGCTGCAGCTCTAGTCAAGTGGCAGAGTAAGCCCCCCCCCCCCCGATCGGTCTGGTGCGCTATGCTGACCGGGCTGGGCTGCTCCAACCCGTTATTCTGGCCTGTGTGTGTGCGCCATTCACCCCAGATGTCTTCTCTCTGCTCCAACAGAACCTTTTCGCGTTCGGCGACGTGGACGGCAAGGGCGTAGACGCCAAGCTCCAGCACCCTCTAGGAGTGGGCTGGGATGCGGCCGGCGGGGTGCTCTACGTGGCGGACTCCTACAACCACAAGGTTCGGTGTCCTCTTCACCGGCACTGCCCGCGTCCGCTCCCCCTGGTGGTGAGTCGGCGTAATGCGCCTGTCCCTCTGCTCCAGGTCAAAGCGGTGGAGCCGAAGAGTAAGCAGTGTAAGACGCTAGCGGGCACCGGCCAGCCAGGCGATGACTTCGGCACTGGCTTCACGCAGTGTAGCTTTAACGAGCCCGGGGGCCTGTCCGTGGCCGAGGGGGGCAAGCTTCTCTACGTGGCGGACACCAACAACCACCGGATCAAGGTGCTGGACCTGGAGACCCAGACCGTGTCCTTGGTGAGTGGCAGCGACAGATGTGTGTGTGTGTGTGTGTGTGTGTGTGTGTGTGTGTGTGTGTGCGCGCCACCGTTCAGCCTGGACAACCATCTCCGCCCGTCTCCCCCCCCAGTTCCCTGTATCGATGGAGGAGGTGGACTCCGTCCGCCCCAACCGCACCTCCGCCGGGCTTCTGGGAAAGGTGCCCAAGCTGCCCAGGTCGTCTCCGCAGGTGCGCATGGCAGCGCTGGCCGTGTCTGCGGGCCAGACCGTCAACCTGCTCCTCCACCTCGCCCTGCCTGCCGGGACCAAGCTGACGGAGGCGGCCCCCAGCTTCTGGAGCCTGTCGGCCGAAGGTACAACACCCCCCCCACCCTCACCCCGACGCTCCCCGCTCGCCCCTCCTCTACCAACCACACACGGGACAAACGCGCGGCGTCTTTCGGGTCGGAGGAAGACTAGCTGGGAGGTGTTTGCAGGAGTGCTTTGTTCACGCATCGTCGCAGGCTGCAGCGAGCAGCCGGCCGTGCTGGGAGCCAAGCCAAGGAAAAATTAATAAATCCTCTGTGCCTCAGAACACTTGCATACATCCCCCCCCCCCACGTTTCTTATCACCCTCTTCATCATTCACCGTTGCACAAAATCCTTTTCTCTCTCCCTGTTATGCAAGCTCCATTCAGAATGAAACTCTTCTGTGTCTGTAAGGTTCTGAGGAGTCTCTCGTATCTGTTTAATTACAGCAGTACAGCTGATGTCACACTGCTGTTTCTGTGGAAAGGGCGGTTGTTACTGAAGGCCATGATGTCTTTGATGGTCCTGGGTATTTTATGCAAGTAAATGATTGAAACTCTTAAGGGTTTCATTCTTAATAGTTTTATTGGACATTAAAACATGTTTCAAATGCAAAGTAGAGCTTTCTTGGATCTCAACAAAGTCGAGGTAATTGAAAAATAAAGTATATCCTTAGCGTGGTTTGCTTATATTCAAATATGCCCTTTTAAAAGGACATGTCCTAGATAAAATCATGGAGGTAAAAAAAAAATCTATAGACGTACGTGTGTGTGCATGCGCGTGTGTGTTTAGCCTAGCACACACTCTGTGCTTCCCATGTGTGTTTGAATGGAGGTTGTCCTAATTCGGTTTGGCGTGTGTCTTGGTAGTGTGCCCTTGGTACAAGGCCAAAAGTGTGCGCCCGCACACACACATCTACACTCACAGACATCGCAGGCCCGGTGGAGAGGCATCCCTGTGTTCGGAGTACATCGGCAGCCTTGTTAAATAAAGGTGCCACCGTTCTACATGAAGAGACCCCCCCCCTCCCTCCCCGCCCTCATCCCGAGAGTCTTTGAGCGTTCACCAGCTGGGAAGGAAACAGTTCCTTACACTCAAACATCTGCCCTCATACTACACTCTAACATCGTGTCTTTTCAAAAACGTAACGTAACGGCTGGTGGCGTGTTACTGAGTTGACGGTGTTCCTGTCCTCCGCAGGTAACGAGTGGTTACTGGAAGGACAGACCACGACGGGACACATCACCCATGTCTCCCGTCCTCTCTCCATCACCTGCTCCGTCCCGGCTCCGCCCCGGTCCCAGGACCCTGCCCTGACCCTCAGCGCCTGGCTCTACTGCTGCCTCTCAGGGGGCGGAGCCTGCATGATGAAGGCCGTCTCCTTTACGCAGCCCCTGTTGATCGACGCCACTCCCAAAGACGGCACTGTTGCCGTGACACTCGCACATGCCTTCTGAAACACTGCGGTCCAGCTGACCGAGATGGACACCACATTTAATGGTAAACAGGCCCAGCTTATAGCTCACAAATGCTGCTCTACTAAATGCAAACCAATAATCTTGCATTTTTATGTTGCTGTTCATATAATGAGTTGATAGGTGCACAGTGTTTAACAGACTGGTGCATGTCTACTGGCAGAATCTGTCTGCTGTGTGATTGGTCTGTCTGAAAGACGACTAGAAGAACGAGAGAAAGGTGCCTTATGTCTCCCACCAACGTATCTGATGTACCTTATCTTCTCTAAACAACAGATAACCTCCTGCCTGATATGTTGAAGTGTAGTTCAGATCAAATTTGAACAAGTGATCACAAGCCAACTAAATCAACAAATCCGAAGAGGTTAAAAGGTATAGGAGATTAATCTTTCAGTGAAACAACTAAACTGCAATGAACAGTGTTTGAAAATGTTTTTTCTTGGACATGCAACATGTCCAAGTCGGCGTACCTCATTTTACCTGAAACTTCAGGACATGACGAGCTCTTTTTCCTCATATCTGGATGCATTTGGTCATTAAGCTTTCGATCTCATCATTAGCCAGCCTCATTTGATGCAGTCAAAGAGCCCTGAAGGGGGTGCTGTGCTGTTTCAGCGTGCAGTTTGATTTCCACTCTGTTGTGCTGTATTTCAATAAAGCAGCAGGGATTCTCAATTTCACTGCCTCAGCTGACTTGCAAATTTTGATTAATTGGCATAATTTCAATAGCTGTTTACAAGTTCTAAGTGCCCTTAAAATTGGGTGCACAGTATAAAACGTAACGTACTTCAGCTGAAGTAGAATTATTTATTGACGTTTGTAGAGTTTGTCAGAAGATAATGATCCAATTAGGCCAAAACACTTACAGCTTCCTAAAAATGGTTTAAAGTTGGCATTAGGCTTTGCATTAACACTGTTAGTCAAGTTATATTAGTAAATCACTAGCCTGGTTTTCAGAGTGCATTATTAGGTTGGTCTGTAGGCTGCATGGATGTGGAATGAATGGCGAGTCTGGTCTGGGAGGCCCTCAGTCAGTCAGCTCAATACGTATCCTCTCCGAAGCCAGCTTCTTTTTTTACGTAGCCTCTGAATTCTGCACCTTAATAAACCTTCTGGAACTTTATTATATTTAACATAATAAACATTATTTTACCAACATTTGGCTTGTCAGTGTCTGCCACCAGCTCTTTTGATTGTTGTGTATCAGTGGGAAAAGTGGTGTTGCTCAAGAGACATGTTCATATCATCCTAACCATAAATCCCAGATCACGGACCATCTTCATCACACACGTCTGACCTGCTGTGTGCTGACCTCGCACTGTGTCTGCTGTGTGCTGACCTCGCACTGTGTCTGCTGTGTGCTGACCTCACACTGTGTCTGCTGTGTGCTGACCTCACACTGTGTGTGCTGACCTCACACTGTGTCTGCTGTGTGCTGACCTCACACTGTGTGTGCTGACCTCACACTGTGTCTGCTGTGTGCTGATCTCGCATTGTGTCTGCCGTGTGCTGATCTCGCATTGTGTCTGCCGTGTGCTGACCCCGCACTGTGTCTGCCGTGTGCTGACCCCGCACTGTGTCTGCCGTGTGCTGACCCCGCACTGTGTCTGCCGTGTGCTGACCCCGCACTGTGTCTGCCGTGTGCTGACCCCGCACTGTGTCTGCCGTGTGCTGACCCCGCACTGTGTCTGCCGTGTGCTGACCCCGCACTGTGTCTGCCGTGTGCTGACCCCGCACTGTGTCTGCCGTGTGCTGACCCCGCACTGTGTCTGCCGTGTGCTGACCCCGCACTGTGTCTACCGTGTGCTGACCCCGCACTGTGTCTGCCGTGTGCTGACCCCGCACTGTGTCCATCCACCTTCTGTGCCCTGCAGCTGTGGAAATGAATCCCAGAATGGCCATGACATAATTCTGTTAAAGCTCCTATACAAGATGAATATAATGTGCATATAATCATAAACATTTTTCTTCAAAAACATGGTTAAAGTTAACATCTTAAGTTTATTTCGTCCCTGCTGCAACGGCTGTATTGAAATGTGAAATGCTTGGATCTAATTAACTCTACTTTTATACAAAGATTTAAAGTTCACATTATTTCTAATAAACCAGTTAACAATGACTGGTGTATTAAGCACACAGTCTACTTCACATCCAAAATGTACAGCACAACTCGTATCTTAAGGATCAGAACGATGTTTTAACTGAAGCATGTGTCTTTGCTAACAAAAATTCAAGCAATGTGAGACATGACAACAGCCAGGACATTATGTGAACCACTGCACCATGTGAGAAATTAGGAGATTAGGAGCTTCCTGACAGTGTGGCAGAAATGCAGGGCATTATGGGAATCGCCCGGGCCAGCTCCTCCCACCACAGCCGCCATGTGGGTGGTGGCCGGTCACGGCACACGGTGAATAAACGAATGCATCAAGTGAATAATCCAGTTAGAGAACATCATGTACATTTGCAAAAAACAATACCACCAAACTCAAGGGAATCTCGGGAAATAAAAGCCCTTTGAAGCTGAGATGATATGGTCGACCTTTCATGCTTTGGTGATATCATCTTGGTATGTGTGTGGTTTTCTCATTGCTGTAAACCACCCTGCAGGGTCCTTCACAGCTTCACTGCATCTGTCTTCCAGGCCGTGCCATGCCTGGTCCTTATCAGCGCCGAGTCGCACCCCCCCTGCCCCCAGCTCCCAGCCCCCCTGGCGGGGGCCCCTACACAAGCCCAGCAGGTCATTGGCTCCACTCCACTAATGTGCTGCAAACGCCAGCCAGACGTTCACGGCACACTTAGCGAATCTGAGATACACTGTCATGACAACAGTGAATCTAAAGTGTGGTCACTGAGGTCTGGCGTTCAGGGGCTTGGCGCGCGTCGGTGTGTGTGCGAGGTGAATTCCTGCGCGGGCAGGCCGTGAAGGCCGATTACACGTCGTGCTAATTGGACTCTCCCTTTGGTTCTGATGCCAGCCTGGGTGATGATTCCTGCAGCTGGTCAGGATGTTGTAATGCAGGTCTGTTTCTAATGGAGCAGCAGGGGACCTCACCAAAGGAGACAACACCATTCTCTCCCAGAGCTTGGGCTAGTGTCCGCTTAATGAAATATTTACCATGTGCACTTATCTCCCTGCTCTTTTTGGCTACCTGTATCTCTGTGTTTGTCTGCTGTAAGTCTGTAAAACCAGCCGTTTTCATGTTTGCTGCTGGAACAACTGGGATCTGTGAATGTCTCAGGTGTGTAAAAGAAGACTGTATATATAAACCTGTCCATAAGGAAGCTAGGGTGGTATTTTAAATAGGAAAAGAAGCACAAGGTGACACACGGGTCAAGTTGTATTCATTGTATGCTCTTACAGTCTCCAATATTAAAAAACAGCAATTCCTCATGAGCACAGCACAAAACTGATTACTTCATTAGTAAGGTGAAGGTTTCATTTCATTTTAGAGAATTAATTAAATATCAAATGGTGTTTCAGCGTCCTTTGGCATCATGTAAAATGGCATTGAAATCCCCACCAAACATTAAATATTCCAGCTAAGTTTCCAGTGCCTGAGTTCATTATTTATTCAGCTATTTGCAATGATAAGAATGGGTGTTCCTCACTGAGAATGGAAGAGAAGAATGGAATAATAATGGAGTCAGTACGAGTTCTGTATTGGAGAGTAGTGAAGGGGAAAATGAAAAAAAGCACATTTTATTCTGAAGACACTCTTGTTTCTCAATTGTGGCTCAGTGGGTTTCATTAAAATGGCACGAACCTAGAGGTAATGAGATTGTTCAGGAAGGACATATACTGAAATGTTATGATTGGCTATTGGCCTAAGAGTTTTTCAGTACATTCACTCTGTGAACATACATGATACTGATGTCACTTGATATCCTATTATTTTTGAATAACTGCTTACTGTTGTATCCTGACATACACTGAACCGAGCATTGTCGTAGTGATACCTGTGGTAGTGATATATATATATGGTCATATCTGACTGTTACTGCACAGGATCAGAGACACACAAGGACTGAGAGCCTTGAAGAAAGCAGTAACTCACCTGTCTGTAAACAGTACGAGTACAGATGGAGCACCATACTGTATCTCTAATAAGCAGTTCTGACACCCATGTTAAGACCTTGTATGTATGTACACACCTTGTCTTGTGTGTAAGCCTTATATGCTGGAGAAACACAAGGCCAGGAGCACTATAACTAAGACTTTGAGAGATTCTTGATTAAGGCCAAAGAACACTAAAGCCACCACAGCCTACAACAAACAGCATTTAAAAGCCTTAAATGTTTTTTTTTTTACTCTTAAGATTAAGAGATGGAGAGAAAGGAGGTAACTGACACTGAATCTCTCACTTGATCAAACATCTATAAAACCCTTACAGTGGCGCTCACTCTTTTTTAAAGCTCCGCTCTGCGAAACACTTTTCCTGAAACACTGACTCCATAAACAGGAAGCTGTCACTTAAGATGATGAAGCACGGTTGGCCTGTGCCATGGCCTCCATGCCAGTGTCAACAGCGGGCACAGGGTCTCCCGCCAGACCTGAAGCCACACGTGCTTTTCCTTCAAGGCTTTTCAAACCTGCGTCAGCACAGTCATGCCCCGCCCTTTCATGACTCGGCAGGAACAGTCACGGTTCAGTATCCAACCATCAGAAACGTGCGAGAGCCGGTCGGGGTGACTCTGGGACACTTTCACGAACTCAGGTGGCTCTTAGCCTACCTCAACACCTCTCACCTTCATGCACTTCTACTCATTTACCCTACTCTGCAGGAGAGGAAGCAATCCAGGCAACATGACTGGTTTCCTGTTAGAAACAGTGGGGCCATTCTGGTCACAGGAATCCCAGCACTTTTATCTGACGGATCAAAACATTGACATGATGGGGAACCGTTCAGAGGTCTTACTGCTGCATTATGTAAGTGGCAGGGACTTAAATCCCGTAGTGGTATTGATATTATTAGTATCCCTTCAACAATGTTTGCCCGTAGTAACAAGTTCAATGTGGGGGAGATCTGGACGAGAGGTGCTGAGACAACATTCCAGCTCAGAGAAGAGTTGTGGCTGTCCACAGGTCCCAGACACACTACGGCACCCCAGCACTGGAATGCAGACGTGAGAGAGCCATTATCCATGGCCGCAGCGCTGGTCCAATCTACCAGGTCTGCGCCATTGCTCTAAGGAGGTGTAATTATGATCTTATCTAGAGTAACAGCTTCCTACGGCTGGAAAAACATCTCCCTCCGGACTGTTTCGGTTTCATAAGGAGAGTAAGCGGATCGCTGCGAGCTCTTTTTATAGCTTGGCTAGTCGCGATTTATCTTGGGAAAGTACTGGGGCATGGTGGAAATTACGGCCGACTGAATCAAGCATTGTGAGGCTTGCTGGGTTGTACCCTATCTGCCCAAAGGTTCAGTAATTGCTTCGTTCTGTCAAGCCCCGGTTGCCCCGCCAAGCCCATGTTTGCCTCCACGTGAAGGACACATCATTCAGCGCGCTTTTGACGGGCTTTCTGGAGGATCACGTTGCTATTCATTTTATTAAGATTAAATGACTTAAGTGCAAATATTGGCATAGAGTTGTCTCCAAATAAACGCAGATAACCCCTAACCATCAACTTAATAGACAGAGAAAGACCAAATTAAAGTTTTTTTGTTTTTACAGCACCACACATCCCTACGCTCAAACATATTAATAATAATAATAATAATAATAATAATAATAATAGTAATCATAACAATAATAACAAATAATAATAATAACAAATAATAATAATAATAATAATAATTGTTGTTATTATTATTTATAAGTGACATGGCACAGGGTATGTTGAGGTAAATTATTATTATTATTATTATTGTTGTTGTTGTTTTTATTATTACTATTATTTATAAGTAACATAGCACAGGGTATGTTGAGGTAAAAACATATTCCTGTAATTAAAGTGGAGTAGGCCTATAGTATCTTTCTCATTATACTGTGACCAAAGAGTTATTGGTTCGCTTGTTTTAGCGGTGCGTAAAAACGCAGTTGCCCTGACCACACATTAGAATAATTGTGTCTACGTGTCAGGTACATTAGTGTCAGGTAGGCTACTTCATAAAGTTTATCCTTTGGAAACGGACTCGCAGTTTGGGCACCGTGTGCAATTGGTGGATAAGAGACGTGATGTCACGGCTTTATTTCTCCTCCGAGCGCTCCCGTGTCCAGAGCGGGAGGTTCGGCGCTAGATGGAGCACGGATGGAGCCGCGGCGAGGTGGCGCGCTACGGAGGAGCCCAAGTTTGGATCGCTGTGTGAGGTTCTGTGCAGAGCGCGTCTTACCATGGGGGACGGTCCGCCGTCCTTAAACTGCACCAACGACTCCAAACGCGGGAAAGTGGATCTTAACGCTCCGGACGATGGCTTATCGGAACAGTGGGTCGTGTGTATGGCATTGATCATGGGTCTGATAGTATTGATCACGGTAGTAGGGAATATATTGGTCATTATTGCTATAGCCCGGAACCAGAGACTTCAAACACTGACCAACGTGTTCATAATTTCTTTGGCTTCTGCGGACCTCATTATGGGATTGCTGGTGGTTCCGTTTGGCGCCGCACTGGAAATAAAGGGAGTTTGGCTATACGGATCTTTCTTCTGTGAGTTCTGGATCTCAGCTGATGTCCTGTGTGTGACTGCTAGCATTGAAACGCTGTGCGTAATTGCAATAGACAGGTATATAGCGATCACATGGCCCTTCCGTTACCAGAACCTTTTAACTAAATCAAGGGCGACGGTGGTCGTGTGTGCGGTGTGGGTCATCTCGGCTCTGGTCTCATTCCCCCCTATTCTGATGCACTGGTCTCGGAACCAGGACGAGACGTCCTGCTACGACAATCCGGAGTGCTGCGACTTCGTTACCAACCGGGCTTACGCCATCGCCTCCTCCATCATATCATTTTACATTCCTCTAGTGGTTATGATTTTTGTCTATGCCAGAGTGTACAGAGAGGCCAAAAAGCAGTTACTTAAAATAGATAAGTGTGAAGGGAGGTTTTATAATAATCACGACGGGTCCAATTATAAACCAAGCAGGAAAAGACCGTCCAAGATCCTGGCCATGAAGGAGCAGAAGGCGCTGAAGACACTGGGAATCATCATGGGCACGTTTACTTTGTGCTGGCTGCCGTTTTTCATCGTCAACGTGGTCAGGGTGTTCGGTTCCGAAGTGGTGGACAAGAACCTCTTCGTGTTCTTCAACTGGTTGGGTTACGTGAACTCCGCGTTCAACCCCATCATTTACTGCCGGAGCCCGGACTTCAGGAAGGCTTTCAAGAGGCTGCTGTGTTGTCCGAGAAAAGCGGACCGGAACCTGCACATCAGCTCCTGCGACCTGTCGCGCTGCACCGGGGGGTTCGTCAACTCCACCGAACCCACCCTGATCAGAACGTGGTCGAACAGCAACGACATCGAAGGCAGCACTTATAGTTTGGAGAGAGGATGTAAAATGTCCCGTTCCGAGTCGCAGCTGTAATTTAAAGAAGTTAAAATGATATTATTTGATTATATTATTTAAGGGTTTGATTATGCAAATGCGTAATACTGTTAGAAATGGACACGTTTACGCAGAATGCGGTCAGTCTATGGTGAGAACCAAGAGATGTGTTTTGACATAAAAACAGACTTCTTAAAACAAACACAGGAGTGCAATGACTGTGAAGAAAAATGCTTAAATGTCGATTTGTTCCGCACTGTATAAACCTTCATTTTTTAAAAGCAATTTTCACCAAATCGTCAGGCATCTTGTCCATAGAAGTGGCGTTGTATGAAATATTTTTTTGTTTTCTACAGCCTTACTTTACCTCATACCTTAGAAATGTGCAAATTGTACGAAAGGAAGTTGTTTATATTAAACAACCTTGTCAAACTGTACAGCTTTTCGGTACCAAGTACAGGTTGAAGGGCCAGGACGTGATAACATAACGGGAACTGTGATCCATTGCTGTTTGCACCTTCTATTTTGTCTAATGTGAGCTGCTTCTTTTCCATTTTCATGCCATATTAATATTTCATATTTTAATATGACATTTTGTCTAATTATGAACTCGAGCCTCAGTGTTCCGTTGATTGACGCACAAGTCTGGTTCAGTCAGTGTTATTTAGCACATTCCCAACTTCATGCAGTCCATTAGCAGTTTGTGTATCAATGCCTCATGTAATGTATAAGGTCTTCTTGTTTACGAGTGTGCAATAAAACGTCCTGTTAAAAACACACTGAGAGCTCTCGGTTTTGTATTTGGACTGAATTATTATTATTTTTCTCTTTTTTTTTTACGAAGGTTGCATTATCTTTCATGCTTTGGTTTAATTACCCCTGTGCTGGCTTTAAATAAATACACAATTGTATTTATAATCACACCGGCTGAAATAGACTAGAGGGATTGAAAACCTAATCTTTTTGTGACTAAAAACTGAGAGTCCTATTCACACCCACATTATATGGGCCAGCCCATCCAAACGTTATGACACTTCTTTTGATAGGTGTGATTGTTGTTCTGAACATTTCCCCACAAGAAGAGGGTACTCAGTAAACCTCTGCTTCATTTCAGACTGCAATGCTTGAATCCTGTTAATGAATCTGTCTGAAATTGCAACGTTATGCGATGATTGTTTTCAGTACATGAGGCTGCTGTATCTTACACTTCACTGTGGTGGTCATCAACATTCACATTATAAAATGGCTAAAGCTCAAACAAAAAGCATAATGTTAGTTCATTCAGATGGAACTCAGTTTTTATTTTGGTATTTAAAGTGATGCTTTAAATGATTTGCATCACGTAAATGAAGGTTTTTGGTTAAGGCAGAGTAAGGGACATTTCTCAGTATAAAACATGAGACTAATCAATATCTTTCCTTGCCAGGAGACTATAGAACATTTCTACTGTACATATGGTGTAAGCCATTGGAAGAGTCTGATGTTTTGAAGTAGCTCACAAGGGAAACATCTGATCTGAGTCCAGCTGTGTGCTATTAATCATGACAGGACGGAACGTTTTAAAATACATTAGCATTTTGAGCTGTCCCCAGAGCGCCATTGCAGTTAAAACCACTCTAGACAGGCTGAGAGGAATATGGCTGCTCCAATTTGCCTAATGAACCTTATTTCAATGACATTACCCACTAATACAGCAGTGCAGAATTTAAAACCAACAACAGCCCCTCCTACATTACCAGCATGCCTCTGGCACAGCCCCCCCACCCCCACCCTGTTATTAGTCATTATTCATTTGGCAGGCACCCTGGCCCCGGGCCCATGACACAGAGGCACAGACGTGGGTGCTCATGCCTCAAACACACGTGTAACGTGCTATAGATTAAACACTCTCAAGACACGTTCTCTGCCATCGCCACATGTCTGGGGCATAAAGCATTCCCAACATGCCATCGGCGGCCCTTCGGTTGTGACTGAATTCCAAGCAGATTTTTACTTGTTTTTTGTTTCTTTGCATTTTGACCATGGTTTTATTTTATGGCTTTGTGTACATGTTTACAGAGCATTTTGTCAGTAGCTATTAGTTAATTAATATTCAAAAGGACTTCCAGGTTTATCCGTACACAGGACACCAACACCCGTCTGTACACAAGGTCAGCTAGTCCGCCATTAACACTGTGGAAAGATAAAAGGTCTCTGCTTTCCCTCTTGGTCTACCCAGCAGCCTACAGTCACTAGCTGTCTGCCGAGGTGATGAAGGAGAGGCATGCAGTGTGTGTACCTGCATGTCCGGCTAACCCTCCTCTTCATCATCATCTGGTTTCCATATGTTGGCGTCTAAACAGCGTGCTGGCAAAGCACCATATCCTTAAAAAACACACGCTGAGTTTATTACAAATTATGTAATAGACATTTATGTGTTGCCTAAAGGTAAATAACATCATGGCTAAATGAACAGATTTAAATAGTACTCCTATTATGGTGGCATTCAGATTATGGTATGTGTATTATACAAACAGTATGAGTTGTACAGGTTACATACATATCAGACAAGTTCTGAGTGTTTTAATAATAGCCACATGTTTTTGTTTACAAATATAAGTTTGACAAAGATTGTATTTTGCTATGATTTTAATAAGTGCAGACACATATTACTAATATGCAAGGGTTTAATTATCTCTGCGAGGGGGGCGTGGCCACTGCCAAGATAACAGCGCTGGTGAGAGACGTTAACCATGGCTTATGAATTCACAGGAGGTCCTCCTGGCTGATGAGTTTCCGAGCGCCTTATCGGAAGACCTAAAAATAGCCTACCAGCTGGGTTTAGGCAAAGGCCCACTAGCACCATCAGCTGAGACAAGATCTCTTAAACTTGGCATATTTCACCACCTCAAGCAGCCGCCCAAATGTCACACAGGTGAGTTGAATTTCAAAGATGCCTTTGTCCTTTCTTCACTGCTATACCAGTGTGACTAGCCAATAAGAAAGCGGTCGGGGGGGGGGGGGGGGTGGTTGAGTGAGAGAGGCTGTTCAGTCATCTCGCTCAGGAAGAGCTAACAATGTGATGCTTTTTTAGGGAAAAACGCTAAGTAGTAATCAGGCCTGCTGAAGGGGAATGCAAAGCATATCAGATTGTAAAGATCTGCTGCTCAGTGCTGAAAAGCTCTTCAGTGTAACAAGTTGGCACAGAGATATTTTAACTTGCGTTATATTGCACTTGTAATATATTTATTTGCATCTATAGCCTATTTCACATGTCTCTTCTGAAACAAACGTCTTCTATATTTGGGAGCATTTTCTGGTATACGTTGGGTCAGATATCTCACTCCAACAAGAGCATTTCTATAAATTACTGCACCACTTTTGAAAATCAGTAGACTATAGGCACCTGTGTTGCAGTGTTGTTTTGTTTTTCTCCTTTGTTTTGTATGTGTTGAATGTTTGAAGTAAAACGAATAAGCATAAGAGAATCTTGGAAATACATTGCGTTGGTGATGTGTGTCAGCACATGCATTTTTTAGATGTATTCCTATATGCCCAAGATCTCCAGGCACCGAAGGCTTTATTAGTCTTATTAGTATGATTAGTGTAGGCTGGCTTCCAGGAAACAGCCTAACTTGCTGTATATACATATAAGTGACCACCAAGCCCTTAAAAGGCCTCCTGTGGTTTTTCTGAGCAACATGTAAAAAAATAAAACAAGTAAACAAAACAGTTAACAATAAACAATAGTTAATCAGCTGCACTCAGATTCAAATCTCAGCTGCATAAGTGTTACACATAACTTCAGATGTCATTGACCCCTTTCTAACTAGGACAGAAGGCCACCAGTTTCTACCCAGATCCGTATAACATGATGTGCTAATCTGGTCTGCTAATCTGGACCTGCTATATATACTGTAACATGGAGCTTTCTGCTCCAACTGTACGGACAACTGTCAGATGAGCCAACTGAAACTAAAATGGGGGGAGGCAGCAATCTATGGTTCACATATCACCGTGGTAACGATGCTGGTGAGTGACAGCTGGGCTGCTCCTCCTTTTTTTTTTCCTTCTCACTGTCCTTGTGCAGGGTCACAACACCAGTGTAAATCCAGTGAAGACATACAGCGTGCGTGTGATTTATTATTACACAGGGGGCAAAGGGCAAGTAAACACAGATTTGATTCTTCTGACAATGAGAGCCCTGCTAAGTGAAGGGTGCCCACAGAACAATGTTTTATAACTCCACTCCTGCTCTCCCTGTAGTGCTTTGTTTCCTCATCCATTTGAATGCTTCTGGTGTAAACACGCTGAAGTGCACAGCTCAACATGCGTCTTCCCCGGACCTTGTGATTTGCATAAAGGATCTGCAATTTTAAGACACCGGGGAATATGATCAATCCTGAGGCCTTTACACTGATTCTCAGTCAGGATTGCAACCGAACCACCGAGATGGATCTTATGAAGGTTCTTAATATGGATTCTAGAAAAACATAAATTCTGCTACCACTTGATCGCAGTACAGCCTTTGACCCCATAGATCATAAAACACACCCAGACAGATGTGAGAACTGGGCTGGACTCTCAGGAACAGTTCAGATCATACTGTCGTAGCAGGAGCTACTTTCTGGAATTGGGTAATGTGTGGATCTGTGGTATTCCCCACGGTCCAGCTCTTGGGCTTCATTCAATTGATGTATGCTATGCAAATCAGCTTATTTGACTTTACATGCCAAATGAATGTCGTTCCATTGGCTCATTACATCAGTGCCTTGAACATACTGCAAACTGAATGTGCCAAAACATCCAGCAGCTAAATAAAGATGATAAAGAAATATAATTTGGGAACAAAAATTAGAGACTTGCTGGCCATTAGAAAAAGATGTGAACACACACACACACACACACACACACACACACAGCTTTCTTATTGGAACTGATGTATCCAGTTGTGGAAATACACTTAATTAAACGCTTTAGTAGAGTTAAAACAAACTTGCATTAACAAAACGCAAAGTGAATGAACAAAAGAGAAATCTACACTAAATCAAAAATATTTGGTGTGACCACTCATTGCAGCACCCACTATTATAACATCAGGTAAGACACTGAAGAATGTCGCTTCCATGTCGCTCTTATATGGAGTCACCTGTATAAGAACCTTAGGACACCACCTTATGCATTTTAAAAGTGAATCTCAAAACCTAAATATTCTACATTTCAGTTTGGTGTAAGGCAGTTTTTTGGTTCTCAGGGATATTGCATTTCTGTCCTTTTCATCTTTATCTCTCATCTCCAACCTTTGATTAAACTAATGAGCTTTATGCTTTCATTAATGTATTTCAAATCAACTTTTGGGTGTTAATGAACTTCAGTTTTTCATCTTAAAGCTTGAGCTTAATTTGTAAAGCCTCTTAAATTGCCTTGTGTATTAAATGTGCTCTATAAACAAACCTGCTTTGACACCATTGGACATGTATAATTTGTAACTGCGATGCCAAGATGAATTCACTTAAATTAAAGCCCTCTCAAGCCAATCCAGTAGACATAGCCATCTTTAATTCCCCATAGGCACCATACGTACACAAAGGAATTGAGATTCATAGCTTTAAAAACATCATATCATTTTACATGACATTGTATCTACAAATTTATAATCACATTTTGACTACATAATCAAACAGATCATAGACAGACCAGCAACAGAAACGTTTTCTTCTGAATCAGTTACAATACACCACTCACATACATACATTCTTCATAATTCTTGTCATTTCATACTTCGAGAGAGAAGTATGAAAGAGGGACGTTTAATAAATTATGAAATAGCCCATTGAAGAATTAACACATTTGACAGTTTTAATCCTGGAGTTCTGTGCTCCATGCAAATATGTTATCCCAACATTGCATAAATATTTTCTTTATTTGCAGGGGATGTCAGTGACGTGTTCAGGCTGATGGAGTGTGAAAGGGAAAGTTGTGGATTCTGCATTATGACGTACACAGACTTGGGCTGGGTTGAACTCAGCTTTCAGTGTGGCACTCAAGTATTAACCCCATCTGGACGCTTCTGGACACAGGTCAGTAGGTCCTGTGTGTTTTTTTATTTTAAATTTTTTTTACATGAACTTGAAGCGCGGGGGAAAGGCCGTCAGAAGCAGACACAAGGTGGGTCACGATACACACCCTGCACCCCACATGATCTCACAGGAGCCAGTGAGAAGCAGGTGGCGAGGAGTTCCTCCCCAACCCTTCAGAGGGGGAAGCAGGAATCCGCAGGCTGCCATCTCCCCGAGGCAGTCAGAACGCGCCCCATACGATGCGAGCTGCGTGGCCGAAATCGACTTGGGTAATTTGATATGGCAGGTCTATTGTTTTGGGGCTCTTTAAAGGGACAGTCTCTGTGATCCTCACAGCGCAGGCGTCTGCTGTAATGAGTCACTCTCCCTGCCAAACACTGAGGGGGGGGAAACATAATTGCACTTGTGCCCTCAATATTTAAAAGGTTTTCTTCAGTTAATTGGACTTTTCTACTTATCTCCTTAAGCACAGCTAAACGAGAAACTGCCTCGCACCAGTTTTTTTTTTTACACAGGGAAACAGCGTATGAGTGCAAAAATATCAATACTGGTAGTTTCTACAGAGGACAAAAGCAAGGTTGAATAACTCTTCAAGCAAGACAAACAGATGCATCTAATAAGAACTCATAAGGCCAGATACTAGACCAACCCTAGACATATCCAAATATTTCAGATATAGATTTTATGATTAATGTGAATCATTGTGTAACCAGACACTTAATATGGGCGACGTACAGGCACTGTAGTTTTTGGCATGACATTTCTTAAGTGCTGTACATGGGGCGCCGAGAGAAAATGGCCCACGGGCGGACAAGAACCTCACGGACAACAACGTCCTCGAACACCTAGAACATCTAGTGCCTAGAACACGTGGGAGTGCGCATTAGAGTGATCTCATACACAACACATTCAGTAATTGGCACATGTGCATCATGGTGTCTCCGTAGTGATAACGAGGATCAGGTTTGGACGAGTCTTCATCTACTGTGCACCAGTACCCAGCCAATCCACATTTTGTCCAATAGGTCTCCATTAGTAGGGTCCAGTACCTCCGCTTCTTCAGGGGAAGAGGAAAAGTACCTTCAGCTAAAGGGCCCGTTCACTCGATAATTAATTTTGCCATTCATTCATTCATTCATTCATTCACCTCCAAGGTTTTGAACGTTTTCAAGTCACTGGGTTTTAAGATTGTGCAAGTTTGCTGTGAGCTTTGGGGGCCGGCTCTGGAAAACGCAGGGCAGGTGTAGCAGCTACATTCCACAAAGCAGCTCACACGGGATGCTTGTGTGAACGGCTGTGGGCAGAGATGAGGTGTGCAGTTTGGTGTGGCAGTGGCTGTGTGTGTGTGTGTGTGTATGGGAGGAAGGTCGGACATTAAGCAGATGGAGGGAAGCCGAGTCTCTGAGAGGTCAGTGTGTGTGTGTGTGTGTGTGTGTGTGTGTGTGTGTGTGTGTGTGTGTGTTTGAGATGTCTTAGTCCTCTGATAGCTTTATGAGCTAACCAAAAGAATTGGTCCTTTAGAGCACCTGAACTCTTGTAAACTTCAACCACCAGCAGGTGTAGCATCCTGTTGCGTCTTCCTCCACCACACGGGTCGCTCCACCACGCGCTCCACTCCTCCGCCACGCGCTCCACTCCTCCGCTCCACTCCTCCTCAGAGCACCACCCTCACTTCCTGCAGGGGCCGTGTTCGTGGGGCCGCTGCTGTTTGATCAGTCTCTCGATCTCCGAGCCCAGGGTCTGGAGGTTCTCCTGAGGAGTGGGAAATACATCACGCTGCATTGATGGCTCCCTACACCAGTCAAGCATCGAGCCCCAGTCTCACGTCGACCAGAGACACCCAGCAGGCCAGAGCGGGGGAGGGGGGAGAGGATGACGGCCCATGTGTTGATGTGTTGGAGAGTTTCGGTGTGACCGTGTCTGGATGTTGGGAGGTAAACGGCCCTGTTCAGTCTGTCTGACTGAGCATCTATATCTAGAATCTATCTAATGTAGTACAAGCATCTTTCCAATACTCTTGCCTGATAATACTCCCCCTTATCACCCATATCATGTCTACCACACTCCCTTAAAGCTCAGGACGTGAGGTGAACCACAGCACGCTCTCTCTCTCTCTCATGCTCTCTCTTTCTCTCTCTGTGTGTGTGTGTGTGTTACTGTGTCATGTCTAGTGGAGGGAGACGTGTCCACAGCAGTCTGGCAGACCTGTCCAGCGTGGGAACGCCCCTGCCGTGTCTCAGCCATCAATCACCGCTTAGTTTCTGATCGCAATCACCACAACTCAGAGCCACATGAACACAGCGATTCCATCAGGCCAGAGGAAGTCGTGCTGCACTAACTCCTGACAAAACCATGTATGGGTAAATTACCACATACTTCAACTTAATGTGCCTCAGAAAAATAGGAATGTGAAAAGCGAGTGGGTCAGAGGAGAGACGACTGGCGGGGTGTGTGTGTGTGTGTGTGTGTGTGTGTGTGTGTGTGTGTGTGTGTGTTGGTACCTTCAGGGTGATGTTCTTCAGCAGTGTGTCCTCCAGCACTGCCTGGAGCTTGCGGTTGATCTCCAGCGAGAGGTCGAGGGTCAGGCCGCTGTCGGCCGGGTGCGAGGTGTACAGTGAGGCCATGATCCCTCCCCTCTTGCTCAGGTGTGCCTTGTTAAAGTCCGAGGCCTCGGACGAGAGGGCTCCCGACTCCTCCCTCAGCACGTAGCTCTGGAGGATTCTGCAGGACACACAACAGACGCCACACATCACAGCTCCCTTTCAATCACAACGGCCCCTCCCCTCTTCACCTAGGGCGACGCCCTGCATCCATGCGCTTTTGACTTACGCCCCAACCACAGCCACTCTCATGATTAACTCCTGATCTTGCAACCAAGTGACCTTTACAACAAAGTAACGCTGTGGGTGTAAGTGTGGCATTACCAGGAGACCAAGAGAGCATCTGACGTACGGACATGTGCAGGACATTAGACTCCTAACACTCTAGAGTGGATGTGAGTTTGTGCTGTTTAACACACAACACAAGGCTCAGCTGGAAATGCTGAAATGCCCAGAATAACAGCCGCCATCTTATGACTACGCATTACCAAAACAACAAAATCTGATTTTCGCCTTAAAGACTCAAATCACTAAATCACAATTTATTTAAAAGAGACTCAAATCAGAAAGCGGAATGGAGAGGGATGCTTCAATTTAAAAACGTTATTGCTCTTCTCTATTATTTTGCCTAAATATGTGGAAAAAGAAAATAAAAAAAGAACAGCTAAATGGTTCCCTCTTAGTGGCAAGATGAGGGCACAACCCCTTCATTTTAACATTCTCTTTAGCCCATCTCTCCTGGTCCAAACCCTTTATAACTACGGTGACGCATGGCCCACATAAAGGCCAATTCAATTTTATGCTTTATTCAGACCGTGGCTCCAGACAAAGACATTGGAGGGCAAACTTGTAAAGGTCTCTGTCTGAGACGTATACAAGGGGCTTCCCAGTTAGTGAATTTGTTGCAATATTACAATTTCTGCT